>NC_081568.1:598901-716560 GCF_022355385.1 Mustela nigripes
GGGCAGGCCAGAACCGGGCATCTGCCCCTCCCCCGTCCTGGCTGCCAACGGGAGCCCTCAGCCCCAAGCCGCACCCTGTGACCAGCCCTGTGACCACCCGCATCTGGGTGGCTTCCTGGCTCAGAAGCCCTGCGGCCTGCCCTGGGGACTCGACTCGGCCCTGAGGGGGGCGGGGCAGGCTCTTTGTCCCAAGCACGGAACTGGTCTGGGGTTCTGCAAACAATGGCCCGAATCCTCCAACACGTCATTGTCACCTGAGGACACAGAAGCTAGAACCGGCCAGGCCAGTGAAGGACGTATTGGGACGTCTAGGTAGTGTGATGGCCCTCACACTAGGCTTGCACTTTTCTGAGGCTTGGAAATCTTTCAAAATAAGATAACTTTAGGGGCACCTGGGTGCCTCAGTGGGTTAGGCCTCTGCCTTCGGCTCAGGTCATGATCTCAGGGTCCTGGGATCGAGCCCCGCATTGGGCTCTCTGCTCAGCGGGGAGTCTGCTTCTCCCTCTCTCTGCCTGCCTCTCTGCCTACTTGTGGTCTTTGTCAAATAAATAAAATCTTTTAAAAAAAAATAAGGTAATTTTACAGCTCTAGGAAAATCTCCTGGTTTTTAAGAGACAAATGGCTGTATGTTAGAAACACTAAGCTATGCATGACCTCCACTACCCCCTGGAAGGTTCTCATGGCCACTGCCAGCTGTCCCCACCTCAGGACGTCCTGCGGGGGACTCTGGGGCCACAGGCCCAGGCGGTGCTGAGGAAGGGCCTGCAGCCTGAAATGGGAAGCCAGGAAGCCGCCGTCCCACTCCTGAGCTCCGGAGACCGTGCTGGGCTGTGTTTTGTGAGATAAGCCAGTAGCGGTAAGAGGCCCTGGAAGTTAGAAAGCGCTAACCAGGCTTTATAAACCTTTCACAGAGCATGATTCCCCCTCAGCCATGGCCGAGCACCCCACCATGGCTGGCTGGCGGGGCCTTGCTACTGCCCCCAGGGCTCCCCCCCAGGGCTCCCCTCTGCTGGGAGCGGGTGGGAAACCTCTGCCCCTCTTCCCACCTCGCTGGTTACAGAACAAAGGCTTCCTTCCCACTCTCTTCAGAGCGAGAGACGCCAAAACACGTCTTTGGCCTCACACCCTGTTCTGGTTTCACACGTCACTTCTTTTCAAATAAATGTCACTTCTTTTCAGATAAATCTTGGTGGAAACTCGAGAAGCCTCTTGTAACACAGGTGGGGTGTGAGAGCCTGTGGACAACCGAGCTGCGATGCTGGCCCCTGATGGCCGCGGCCACCTCCTCCCACACCCCGCCACCGCAGCCTGGGCACAGGGCACTCCCCAGGCCCCCGGGGGCCGTCGCTGGGCCCTGCAGGGATCCCACCCCCACCCCAGAAATGTCTGAAGCCGCGTAGCCCCAGCGTGACCTCTGTATCCATTCCTGCCCGTCTCCCCACAACAAATGTCCTGGGAACCACGACGGCCAATGTGCTCGCCTCAGCCCCTCCCGCGGAAACCAGGAAGCCCGGAAAACAACAGGGCTTCGGACCAGGACTCTCTTGTCCGCCCCTCCCCCAGACCCTGCTCCCCGGGGCCCTTCACCCACGCTCCTGGGCACTGCCATGTGGCTCCCGCATGGCTCCTGCTTTGGGGACTGTCAGGGAGCCAGGAGAGCCCCGTTGCCCTGGACGTCCCCCAGGGAGTTCCTGGGAATGGGCAACATGGGGACGAGAGTGTCTGGCTTTGGACTTTTGGGCACTCCTGACTTCCCTTAAGGCACAGACGCCTCGTTGTCACCCCAAGGTCCACATGCAGGGGACACTGCTCCCTCTGAAGACCTCCCACGTGACTCCCAGGTTCCGGAGTGACTCCCAGATCCGTCAGGACCCGATGAGGCTGGCCGGGGTTCACCCCTCAGCCTGCCACAGAGCCCCCTGCAGACCCGCAGGACACGCCAAGGGACCCCTGCGCTGGACTGGGCCTGGGTATGTGGGGTCGCCACCAGGGAAACCCCAAGCTTGCGGGAGCACAGCCTAGAGTCAGGGGCCGCGGGACAGATCTACCCTAAAAATGGTGGCTGAGATGTTCCCTCATGGCCTCGAAGGCCTTCCTGAAGAAAGTGCCAAAGTGGTTTCTGACCCTCACAGAGCGGAAACGTGGGCCCCGCGGCGCCCAGACTGCTGTCCTCCAGGTGGCTGGCCGGGCGTGTCCAGATCCCGCAAGGACACCCCACAGACCAGTAAAAGGCGCAGAGGGCAGCCACTGCTGCGTGCAGGGACATCGGCCCACGGCCGCCCGGCCCGAGTGTGCACATGGAAACGTGCAGCCGTGTTGGGAGACCCCCACACGCCTTGGCGAGGACCCCCAGTCCTCCTCCCCGCAGGGAGCTACAGGCACCAAGGACACGTGCTGGGACGCTCGGGGCAGCTCCTGTCGGCCACGGTGGAGGCGGACCACGAGCCCATCCACACGGTGGGAGGAGGGACAAGAGTGTCCATACGGGGGCCGAGCACGTGTCGGTGGGAGGAGGCTGCGTGACCTACGCCGTCAGCTCGGGGCAGGCAGGGCCCGTCCAGACCTGCGTCAGGACGACAGCCCCGGGGCGGCTGCTGGGGCGTGGGGCACAGAGCTCGCCAGTGCAGCCCCAGGAGCGCCCTGCCGTGCAGGCCACGCCTCGTGGGAGAGAGAACTGCTCTTCCTGATGCCCGGGGACACGGCTGCACTCCATGAGGGCAGGGGCAGCAGCACCTGGCCCCGGGCCCCCCGGCGCACCCTCATCGGCCCGAGTCCCTCAACTCCCCACGCAGGGGTCCGCCCGGGCCAGGCCTCCTGCACCTCTGCCAGCGCGGGCCAGCGGAAACAACTGTCCAACCACAGCACGTCTCCGAAGAGCTCCATCTGGCCCCACACGGTCCCAAGGCGTGGAGATCCCCGGTGGGAATCCTGCAGGCACAGGCAATGGGCTCAGACCCCCACGGATGGTCGGCCCGGACGGGGGCCAGCACCGAGGCCAACGGGACAGCCAGGCACCTGCCCCCTCAAGTGGCTTAGAGCCTCGTGGGGGAGGGGAGGCCGACGTCCGGCCTCCAGGTGCTCATCTCCCTCATCCTGACCCGAACCCCGCGTGGGGACTCGCCCAATACTCACCATACATCAGGCACCACTTTTTCTGTGTGGCCCCAATTAGTCACAGAGACAGAAAAAGACGGCCCTCTGTGGGCATGATAATGACCTCCGCTCCGGGGGTCCCAGAGAAGCCCCTCAGCATGCTAGACATCACCCAGCACCTGGCGGCGCCGGGACCAGGGGAGGCAGCAAAAGCTGGTGTATCCACAGCCCCGCAGGAGTGAGCGCAGGCCCAGACGGAGCGCTGCCTTTCCTGGGACGCGAGCCCCTGCCCACCCACGCCCAGCCTGGGTCCCGAGGCAGGGAGCCCCAGACAGCCGTCCACAGGCCGCCCTTAGAAGCCGGGCGGGCTCTCCCAGGAAAGGGTGGTGGTGTCCCGACAGGCGGAAGAGGGTAGGCCCCCAGGGCAGGCCAACTCCTTGGCCGACCAGTCCCTCCATGGGCTCGAGGCTCCATCCCTGAGAACCGCCGTGCCAGGCCCTGTGGCCATCCCCGGACACCCACAAAGTGGGCGAGTGGGCCCGCATCCCAGGCTCTGTCTGCGCAGGCCTCAAGGAGGGAGGTGGACAGTATCTAGGGCTTCGGAGGGCGGCCCCATGGGGGAAAGACGCCCTGGCCACGGGCCTGCAGGGGTGCCGGCTTGGAGACCAGGCCCAGGTGGAGCCGACTTCAGGGTCCCCCTGACCAGACAATGGCATAAGGAGCTACACAGGAGGCCACCGGGGGTGCAGGGGGGCGGGGCACACCAGGCCCTAGAGGAGGTCCTAAAGGACCTGATCCCTCGGGGGTCTATTCCAGGGACCCTCATCCCAGGGAGGCTGAGTACGGCCGGAAGTCCTCACAGAGCCACCCCTAGGGAGCTGTCCAAGGCCCGCCCCCCCCATGACCAGCCACAGGAGGAACCCTGCCGCCCGACCCCCAGCCCGTTCCTTCTTCAGGCTCGCTGTACACCGGGAGGGCCAAACTGCCCTGGGGTCTCCAGGCAGCCCCGGGCAGGGGCCATCACTTCGGAGACTGCTTTGGCACCGCACCTCGGCCCTCAGGCCCACGGTGAGAGCACCCTGTTGCCACGAGCCCAGCCCTCCCGAGGCTCCCAAAGGGTCTTCGGGGAGGCCAAGGGTGGGGCAGCACTGCCAAGGAAGGGCCTGGGCAGGCCTTGCCAGCCTCTGGCTATCGCCCCTAGGAGCCCATGCTGACCCCTGCGGTCCCCAAGTCCCATGGGGGAAGGTCACTAGGTCATCCTGGAGTCCCCGGGACCACACCAACGTCCCCTCTGAGGACAGGATCCCGACGCACTGTGGTGACGATGGGGTGAAGTGTTCTCGGGAAGGGAGCGGCCTCGCACCACGCCTGGCATCGGAGCCTCAGACAATGTAGTCAGGGGGGGTGGAAGCCATCCCCGTGGCACCGAGACCGTGTGTGGGACACCCAGCCCCGTGGTCACAGGGTTTCTGAGTCTTGGCGCCATGGGGCTGCTGGGGCTCCACTCAATCTCGGGTCCTTGACAAAAATGTCACTGTTTTTGACTTTTCTTTCCTTTTCTAGAAAAAAATCTGTTTTTGTGGGGCACCTGGGTGGCTCAGGGTTAAGCCTCTGCCTTCGGCTCTGGTCATGATCTCAGGGTCCTGGGATCGAGTCCCGCATGGGGCTCTCTGCTCCTCAGGGAGCCTGCTTCCCTCTCTCTCTGCCTGCCTCTCTGCCTACTTGGAATCTCTGTCAAATAACAAAAAATAAAACTGTTTTTGTTTAATTGTGGTAAAACGTACAGAATGGTAAATTGGCCATTTTAGCCGTATTTAGCTGTGTAGTTGGGTGGCATTAGGGAGGCTCACAAGTGTTAGCACAACCGAGGAAGCTGCTGGCCGGTGTGGCCCTGAAGCCCGGAGGGGACAGGATCTGTGAGCAGCCTGCGGCCTTCCTAGACCTGCCAGCCGCTCAGGCTGCGGCCAGTGAGGCCCTCTCCTTGCGCTGTCGTTTCTAAAAACCCATCTCTCGCTCCTGGGGAAACTCCTAAGCACTTCTGCTCAATCAGGGTTTGCTCAGATGAACTCCTAAAACAGTTTAAAAAATAGGAACGTGCCTCAGTTTACCTTTGAACACACGGTTGTGCAAACTGTCACCATGGTCCGTCTCTAGAATGTTCCCTGTCTTGCAAGACAGACTCTGTCTCCAGGGACACTAAGCCCCGGCCCCGGCCCGTGGAAGCCACCACTTGCTTCTGTCTGACCGTGGTGACTGAGCACGTCATAGACACGAAACCGCCTGGTGTTTGTCACGGTGACCACCGGTTTCACTGAGGCCTGGCCACGCCACAGCGGGTGTCCGTGTCCTTCTCCCTAAGGATGAAGGACAGTCCAGCCTGGGCCGGGCCGGGTTTTGTTCACCCAGTCGTCCCGGGTGGGCTCTGGGGCTGTTTCCATCTCTCCGCCGCATGCACACTGCTGGGACGCCTGCGTGGAGCGGGGCGGAAAGCGTCGGGGCCACAGCAGACACATCGGGGGCACGGGTCCCACCCCACGCCAGCCGGCCAGGAGGAGACGGACAGACATGCTCACTGGACCTTCTGCTTCGGTGGCCAAAGCCCCCCGCCTGGACAGAAATACTTCACCATCATTTCAATTAAACAGCTGCTGCCCAGAGATAAGCAGGTCACACTCCTGCGCCCCGGGCAGTGATTTCTATCCTATTATTATCCACAGCACAGATAAGGGGACCTACAGCCTCTCTCAAGGTCACAGCAAGCGGCCCAGGAAGGTGGGGACCTGCCCAGGGCTTCTGCAGTCCCTGTGGGGGAGGGGGGACTCTAGGACGCCAGCCCCAGGAGAGGGGAGGGATCCCCCCCCCCGCCCTCAGGCTAGGCCCTGGCCACCCCCCACACCAGCCGCCACGCCCCTGGCAGCTGACCTTGGGAACCGAGGCAGAAGGACCCTCCACGTAAATGATTAAAGCTTCATGGCCCGTGCGCCCCTCTGACCCGGCACAGCAAGGCCATGGGGCTGAAGGCTGAGGCCACCCCCAACCAGGGACTGAGAGACGTCTCCGGCCTGGACGTCAGGGGCCCGCAGAGCCCCTCCCCCCACCGGCATCTAGCTGGACACGGCGGGTTCTGCTCCGCAACTGGAACCCAAATCCGAGTGGTGCTCTGGACTTTCTTCCACTCCGCCCCGAGGAGAGGGGAGGGGCCGCGCGTGTGAGCCGAGCTGCGGAGCGAGATAACCATCTCCGGGCTGAAGTGCCTTGTTCCAACGCTAAATATTTGGCCTGAACTGCGGGAAAGCCACGGAGGAACGCGCTCGCGAGCCTGGCCGCCGTCTACACAGAACTGTTTGTGTAAATACCGCAATCGTTAATTTCTGTTTTCTCGGGGCAATGAGTTAAAAATACATTTTAAAAATAAGCTTGAAGGCTGCAGAAATATACCAAGGTCACTTGGGCCTTACAGCTCAAAACTGCAGCGTCCGTGGCCCTGGCGCCACGTCCTCCTGGAGGCAGCCGTCCCCGGCCCCAAACGTGTGCAAGTGTGATGGGCACAGAAAAAAGCCACAAAACATGGGCTGACGCGAGCGTGGGGTGCAGCGCTCTGCTTCTGGGAACGAAGGACTCGCACATCCAAAGGGCAGAACCAGGAAAGTCTGCCACTCTGGCAAAGCGTGCGAGGAAATGACTGCCCGCCTTGACGCCCAGGCCAGCAAACACAGTCCTGGCACACGGGGCGGCGGAACAGCCTTTCCAGGGGACAGAACCTCGCCTGAGCGGCCGGCGGACGGCCCTGGGAGACGCCCAGAGACGCGGCACCAGCAGGCCGGTGAGGAGGTCGGCGGGGTTCTGCCACCTGCCGGGCCGTGGCCCTGAGGCGCGGCCCGCTCGTGCGCCAGATGTGGGGGGTCCTGTGTTGAGTGGAGCCCCCCCGGCGGCAGCGGCCTGAGGGGCTCCCCGGCGGCCACACAGCGCCGAGAGAACAGGGAGCCGGCGGGCAGGGAGAGCCGGGGCCACGAACGCGTGCCGCGCCCCAGAGGGCGGGAGGAGGAGGCCCGGACTCGCTGAGCCGCCCACGGACCGGCCCTCCTGAGGGCACGGGCTCCACGCCGTCGCCCCGCACGGCCACAGCGGACACCACGGCCTCGCCGGCAGGGGCTCAGCCATGCCTCTCAGGAACCGACGGGACAAGTGCACGAGGGAAAGGAGCCTGTGGAGGTAAAGGAGCGGCGCGCACCTGTCACGAGACTGACCAGACTGACGGCTGCTGGGGACGCCCAGCCTGCCGCCTCCACAGCCCTGCGCCGACCCAGGGCCTTCACAGAAGTGACCGAGGCATGGTCACGCCAGGTACGTGGGCCCTGCGCCACTACGGCTGGTGGCATCGGAAGGAGAGACGTTTGAAAATGCACAGGGGACGGGGGCAGGCTTGTGGTGGCCGCACAGCCATTGCCTGGGGACGCCCGGGGGCCCTGGGAGCTGGAAGAATCCAGGTGAGACGCCCTCGAGCCTCTGGAGGGAACGCCCGCCCCTTAACGCAGGCCCTGTTGCTTCTGGAAGGCCGGAGGGGAACTTGCTGTCGTATGAAGCCACGGGTGTGCGGGGACTGGGGACAGCAGGCCTTGACGGAGGTGCGGGTGCCAGGAGACGCTGGGAAATCACACTTTTAAGTTGTATGCGACAGAGACCAGCTCCTGGGGGGAGCCGGGCACATGTTCCCAGGGCACAGCCCACCCAAGTTTTCAAAAGAACGAGGCGTTCTGAAAAACGCGCTGTCCCCCGGGGAGACCCAGACCTACCCCCGCGCCCTCGCTCGACCCAGATGGCTGGCCGTGCTGGCCTGACTTCCCAAACACGGGAGGATCACAGTCAACTCCTCCAGACGGCGGGAAGAGAAGAAGGAATGTTGCCCAACTCGCTTTCTCAAATCAACATTTGTCATCAAGGAACCGAAAGATGCAACCAGAGCGAGTCGTCCTACACCGTCCTACACCGGGAAGACAGCCGCAGTGCCGCCGCCCGGGGCCACGCGGCCCTTTTGTCCTGGGGCTGGTTTCCCAAGAGATCACCTTGTGCTCATTCACGAAGAAGGGAAAGCAGGATTTGTGCGCTTCTGATCACCTGTGTTACCTGTCCGTGCACGTTCACTGAGAAACGGATGTGTCCAGGGACACGCGCGTGGCTCTCTGTCAGTTAAGCCTCCGTCTCTCGGTTTTTGGCTCTGGTCATGATCTCTGGGTCGTGGATTCGAGCCCGGCATCAAGCTCCACGCTCACTGGGGACGCGGCTTGTCCCCCTCCCTCTGCTCCCCCAACTCACGCTCATTCTTTCCAAAATAAAATCTTAAACAAAATGGATGCGTCCCGGGGGCAGGACAGATGGGGACAGTGGTCTCGCCACTGCAGAGCTGAGCACGGCTGACAACCTGTCCCCATGCCAACCAGCTGCGCCGGGGCAGGAGGTCAGCGGCCCCAGGCCCGCGAGTCAAGGTCCAGCAGGTCCTGGCTGCCTGGATAAAGCTGTCCCGCAGCAGGAGGATACCCGCAGGTCCACGCCGCTCTCGCGCAGAAGCCCCCGGGTTTGGGGGCCGTGGAGACCTGCCCCAGCTGAGGAATCTCACGACTGCCCGCCGATCCGGGGCCTGCGCCCGCGGCCAGTCCCCAGCGACAGGGTCTCCCGACGCCAAGGTGCGCCCACGTGTGGGCGCCTGGGACAGTGGTTTCCTTTCTCCTCAGCCTGCTGATGGAAGGTTCTAGAATTAATTCTCAGATGCAGGAATGTGTGCTGCCCTCCATCACCCCACGCGGCCCCTGGCAGTGCTCAATAGTTATCCACTAACCGATGAGCCTGGCTCTCCAAGACGGGTTCTGCCGGAGGTGGCGGGGGCAGCCCACCCAGCTCTCACCGATCCCCACCTGGTGTGTGCGCGGTGTGTGCGCGCGCGCGGGAGCGTGTGTGAGCACGTGACTGAGCCCACCCGGGCTCTGCCCTTCCCGGTGCACAGCCGCATCTTCTGGACATCAGGCACCATCCCGGGGCCTCCAGGCACCTCGAGCCACCCGCTCCCCACCACTCTCCTTGCTGGGGTGCCGGCGGCGGCTGGTGTGGAATCCACTGGATGCCTCACGGCCGCGGGAGAGCCCTGCCTCTTGCCTCCCAGGTGGAGACCCTGCACCTGGCTTGGACACACCCAGGTGGCCCCAGGTGCTGCTGCTGGAGGTGTTTGGAGAGTCAACAGCTCTGTCTGAGCTAACACGGCTACGGCTGGGCTCTGTGGCCACTACACCAGCTGCCGGGCAGGGACGCTGGGTCCCGGGCCAAGGAGCAGCCGCAGCTGTGGGTGGGGGAGGGACACAGGGGGACGGTGAGGTAGGACGGGGCCATGGAGAAGTGATGCCGAGCGGGGGTGTTTCGTGTCTTTTGCCACGATTCCCTGTAGCTCCAGCTAAGCGGGTCTGAGCATCGGGAGGGCCGCCCGGCTGGGCAGAGGCCCTGCAGTGAACGGCAGAGCGCACCGGCACGCGTGCCCTCTCCTCCCCAAGGAGGGAGGAGCCCCCACCCCCGCCAGAGGCCATCAGGAGGCACCTGGGGACCAAGCGAGGTCAGCTGGAGACCCCAGGGATTTCTGGGGCTTCCCATGTGCCCTCCACCCCCTGGGGAACGCAGGTCCCACCAGCCCAGGAGAAACCGCAGCGCCCTCAGGGTCCCACCAGCCTTGACCAGGGGCCTGGCCAGAGCTGCCAGGCCCCACAGGGGTACACCTGCAGGCCCCCAGTAGCCCACGACAGGGACGCTGGCCTGGGGCAGAGCTCCAGCCTGGCCCCTGGTGGGTGTTCTGCGGGAACAGGAGGGCCTGGGGGTGCCTCAAAGACCCCGTGGAGCCCTGCCTGGGCCGGGGCTGCCAAAGGAAACCCGCTGGCTCGGAGGCAGGAGGCCCCGTGCCGCCCGTGGTCACCCGATCCTCAGCGCCCTGGGCTCCCGCCGCGGGGCCCACAGTACGGGGGTCGGATGCCCAGGGAGGGGCCACGCAGGGGCAGAACCCTGGCCGGGGAGGGTGTTCTGGGGGTGGCACAGGCCCAGTACCCTGGGGTGGGGGTCGGAGAGACACCCAAGCCCAGTGTGGGGGGCGGGGGGAGGGGAGGCTGGCCCGGAACTTTCTGGACCTCCTCCTCGGACCCCCGGACCCCAGCAAGATCTGAGACAAGCAAGGGCACAGTGGGGTCCGGCATGCCGACAAAGTCTCAGAGGTGACCCAAGGACAAGGAGGCCTCCGGGGAGAGCAGGCCCCTAGCGCAGCGGGCGGGGAACACGGTCTGACGCTGACCCCACCTCCCGCAGTCTGTGCCTGCCCCCTCCTGGCCGCCCTGCTCCTCGCCGGCACGGCCGGGGCACTGCCCTCCGCTTCCCCAGGAGCCCGCAGGACAGGCAGAAGACTCTGGAAACCCAGCCTGGGCTACACACAGACCCGCCCGGCCCCGTGCCGGTGTGGACCGGCACCACAGACCCTGAGGGCCGCAGAGGGGGCCAGGCCCACGGTCTCCACTCTGCAGAGCCCCGACGTCTGGGGAGACGGGCAGCGTGACCCCCACGGCACCAGCTCCTGCCCCTCTCTTGCAGTTCTGCGGTGACACCGGGAGGAGTCCCTGCGGGCTCTGTGGCCGGGCCCTGCTGCCCACGCTCGCTGGGCTGAGGCTGTTCCAACACCCCCGCACGTCCCTCACTTGTCCAGCTAGCTTCCGCAGCGTGGGCTCTGGCCTCCTTCCCTTCAGGACCTAGGGGCATCACCAGCCCTAAAGCCGGTCGACAGGAGCCCTGAGGTCGGAGGGTGCCCGGTGCGGGGTGTGCGGCCAGCACAGGGCACTCGGTCAAGTTGGGATTTCAGATTGACACTGCACTTTGCTTTGGTGAGGTGGCACCTCCTGCTTATGCCAAACATTACTCGTGCCTGCCGAGATGGCGACACCACAGCGTCCCGTGCCGGCTGCCGAGTCGGGCCGCGCCGTGCTCGGGGCATGAGGTGGGCAGGCTTGGCCTTCGGAGGTGGCCTCAGGTACCCGCCAGCCTGCCTCTCCCAGCGAGTGGAAGATTTTCAGGTGCTCCCTGGACACTCTGCCCTGCAGGTCCCCTGGGGAGGGAATCAGGCAAGAGCCCTGCGCGGCCCGACTGGCAATTACGCTCCTGTTTTCCTCATGGTTTAGAGTCAACAGAATCTCCCATAAGACGGGCAAAGCTGCCCCAGCAAATGCTTCCCGGGCGGCTCCGGGTGCGAAGGACGGGCCGCAGCCGTTGCCGTGGTGCTGCCTGGCCAGTCACCTCGCCCGTGACTCAGCATCCAAGCAACCTTTCCTCAGAAGAGAACCCCTTCCCACGTCCGGTGATCTGAGAGAGGCCATCAGGGCCCGGAGAGGGCAAGGGAGCAGGAGGCCCCTGTCTGTCTGCGTGTTTTTTGTTCAGACAGAGCACGGGTGGGGAGAGCGAGCCCCTGCCAGTTTCTCCTGCTCAGCAGGTGTTTGCCTCCTGCAAACCGTGCCCCGCACTGGCGGCCACAGGGCCTTTGCTCTTGGAGAAGGTACTTCTCTGGGACGACCATGGGCGTGCTCCCTGGCGCGCGGCCGGCCGCTCTCCACCATGTCCCCTGCATTGCAGGCTCTGTCCACCGGCTCTCAGGAGCCTGAAAACAAACCAGCAAACAGAAGTCCGTGTCCAGGAACGACCCAGAGCCTGCGCCCCTCACCACACCGTCCTGGACAACAGGACGGTGCCTACAATCTTGACAGCAATCAGCCCAGATAATCAAGACTTGGTCAGTGACCGCCCCACCTCCGACTTAGGACCAACCACAGAAGCCAACTCAAGCCCTAACCAACCGCACACCTGACCAGACCCAGTCTCTACACCGTGCTCTGCCAGAACCCACCCCAGGCTGTCTGCACACCCTGGTCCCATCCTGACAACCACACTGCCCCGGGGCCTTTGCATGGCTGCCCTTGGGCCGGACATCTGGGGAGCTTCGGACACATCTTCCTGGAAGTGGCCTTTGCACTCAGGGCCTTTCCTGGCGCTCCAGCCCATCATCTGAGCTCACGGTCGGGGCTGAGAGGGAGGGGCTCCCCCCATACGGATCGAAGCCAGGCCTGCCCCCTGGCACCGGGTTCAGGGCCTGACCCTTGGTAGGAGATACACACATCTGAGACCATCGAAGGGATTCTGCGGGGCCGTTTCCTGTGGCCACTAAAGCCACACGTCCTTCATTTGGGGTAGGCGATGGTTGCCGCCTGAGGCTGAGAAAACCTGTCCAGAAGGCGACTTGGAGAGAGAAGCCCCGGCCCCATTCTCCAGGCGGCGCCCTACACCCGACGCTGTGACCCAGACCCACCAACCCTGGGGTGATGGGCGCCCGCGAGGGCCTCAGCCATCCCCAGGGCCCTGTGCTGTGCCCTCCTCACCTGGCCCTGCTCGGACTCCTCAGACCACCTGCCGCCTGCGGGGGCCTCCCCTCCCCCGCCTCTCAGCCTGGGAGGCCCGTCCAGGTGCCACCCTCTGCAAAGTGGGCCAGAGCCCCTCGTGGGTGTGCGGGCCCCTCCCAAGACAACCGCACACAGGGCCCCTTGTCCCCGGAGCTGGGCGAGTTCACACCTCGACGCGGGTGCCCTTGCTCTGCCGATGGTCCTGGCTCTCCCCCAAAGAGCCCCCGAGCCAGGCAAGGAGGGAAGAGCGCGCACCGCCGCAAACACGTACGTCGGTGCGCCGAACCCACAGACACCCTTGGCTCCGAATACAGCGAGAGACGCGCACAAGGTGTGCCGTGCCCTGTCTGCCCGAAACCACCACAGGACTCTGGGCGGAGCTCGTGTTCTCCAGTGCCGGCACGCGAACCGGGCTGGGCGTACAAGGCTGCGAGGGACAGGTGGCCTGCGGCACGGCCCCGTGGGCTGCCGGCACCCTGCATCCTTGGTCCTGCTCGGGTTCTGCCACGGACTCCACGCCAGTGTCCCCACCGGGCGCTCCATGGGGGCTCGACGCCGCGGTCCCAGCCAGACCGTCCTCGGGGGAGCATGGGGGGAGGAGCTGACTCTGCTGCGGGGAAGGCGGTGGCTGACGGGCCGACCCGTGGTGGCCCCCATTCTGGAGCACGTCCGTGCAGGTGCCCGTGAGGGGCAGGCGGGGCCAGCCACGTTGCTTGTGCAGGGAACCCCATCGCGGGTCCTGTGAGGTCTGCATGGGGAGGGGACTTTGGTTGAGCCAGTGGGGGTGTCTCCGCGGTGGCTGCAGACCCGACACGGGTTCCCGGGCTTCCCAGGAGGCTGGAGGGCAGCCTGCACTCTGGGGCCGGGTCCCAGCCTCTACAGTCCCCCTGGCCCCTCGCCCCATTCTTCGCCGGCCACTTGCTGCAGGACACAGTTGTCACCGCTCCTCAGGCTGGGGCCCAGCCTGCCCCTCCAGGGGCTGCCGGCCACAGCCCTGCGAAGCCCAAGAAAAGGTGTCTCCATGGGCCTGGGTGCTCGCGGGGACAGCCCGGCTCCCGGGTGCTCGCGGGGACAGCCCGGCTCCCGGGCTGAGGGTAGACGCTCCAGGACGGGCTGGGGGCGTTCGCCGTTCCCTCCCTGCGGATGTGGACAGTGGGGCCGCCGGGACCGGGGCACACTGGGGGTCCGGAGAGGGAGGGGTGGGGCTTTCTTCTGCTCTCCTTCCTTGCCCGCAGCCCCAGGGCCCAGGGAGCATTCCAGAAACCGCTCCCAGGTGAGCCCAGCCAGCCCTGCCAGCACCACGGAGAACCTGGACCTGTACCCTGGGGCGGCCGTAACCCAGAACCACAGACCGTGAGGCTCTGAGGGCCCTGGGGCCCTGCGTCTGACAGTCAGGTGTCACAGGGCCCCACTCCCCCTGGAGGCCACAGGCCCCTGCCTCTGCCTGGTGGCCCCACTCTCTGCCCTCTGTCCCCCATGCATCTGTGCCTTCCTCGGTGTCTCTTAGAAGGACATCTGTTGTTGGACTTGGGACCACTGGGTAACCCAGGATGACCTCTTCACCTCCATGTCCCTAACCTAGTCACGTCGGGAAGGACACCTGTTCCAGACTAGGTCCCCTCTGCGGGAGCCGGGAGTCAGGACGGATGCGTCTCTTCTGAAGGTCACCATTCAGTCCACCAGCAGCCTCCACGCTTGCGCAGTGGAGATTAAGGTCCAAACCTGGAAAGACCTGGTTCCCAGGGAGGGGGCTCGAGGAGGGTCACACCCCAAAGTCCCTCTGCGCCTTCTGCACACAGTGGGGCCACCTTGGACAGTGATACAGGCTGGCAAGACCCCCCGCTGCTGTTGCCTTCCGAATAACTCGCCCGGAACGCAGGGCTCACGGCCACATCCTCATGGTTCTCGGTCATAAAACATGTGTCTTCAAGGGACCAGCTCCCAGGCAGGAGGTCCGCGGTGTCCTGTCCCCAGTGGGCCCCCACCCACCATTGGGCCCTCTGGAGGGGCACAGCCAGGAACCCGAGTTGGTCAGGGCTGCCGGGGTGGACGGCCTCAGGCCATGGCAGGTGCATTCCGGGACCACAGATGGTCCTACAAGCCGGGCTCCACCCCCTCCCTCATGGGCCAGTCCCGTCTCACACATGCACAGTCCGTGGCAGGAAGAGCAGGAGGAGCACCTTCCTGGGCTGCGGCCGGAGCCTGGAGAGTCTTCCCATAGCGGGGGAGCCAGGCCGGTGACACCACCGTCCCGGGGACAGTGACCCGTGGGCCCACACACAGAGCAAGGGCTGAAGGCAGAACATGGGGAGGGAGGAGGGGCAGGGTAGAAAGGCAGCCTCATTCTCAGGAGATCCCAGCCCCCGGCCATGAGCGGGGAGAGCAAGGCTTGGCCCACGCGGGACAGTGGCTCGCTCCGAGGTGGTCCGCAGAGGCTGGGCACGGAGAAACGGGGGTCGAGAAAGCTCCAGCGCCTCTCGGCAGGCGTCCACTCAGCCCCTCGGCAGACGGCAGACAGCACGGCCCCTGCCCCTCGGGCAGCTGTTTGCGCAACCCCGCCCCTCCCACCGGTGGGCCTGCCTGGGAGGGAGAGCGTCCCGTGAGCTCCCCCAGCTCTGTCCTGAGATGCATCTCATTCCGGCCTTCTGGAATACCCGGCTGGGCTCTGAAGCCTCCAGAGCGCCTTCTCCATGACCCAGAGCCGCTTCTGATGCGCATGGCTCAGGCCACCCGTCTTGGGAAGGGCTCAGCACGGATGCCTCCGGCCGCAGGTGCCTGGAGGCCACTGTGTGCCTGAAGACGCCCGCCTCTGCCTCTGCCTCCACCTCCCAGGATGACCCTGAGTCCTAGCATGTCCAAGGCACGGGGCAGGATTAATGCCCACGGAGCAGTTTCAGCCCAGGGGGCTCGGGGTGGTCGGCCAGGGGGTCCTGCTTCTCTGCCCCTGTCAGCACCCCCGAGGGAGCCATCCTCACAGGCCCTCAGGAACAGAGTTCTGGACCAGCGTCTGGTCGCACGGACCTGAGGCCTACATCTGTGGTGGGCGGGCGAGCTCCCAGGGCTCACTGGGCCCAGGCCGGATTCACAGGCGCCTCAGAACCCTAAAGAGACGTGTGCACGTGGGAGCAGGTCCACACTTCCTGTGGGCCAGTGTGCGGGTCTGGGATGTGACCGCGAGATGGCTCCAGGGGACACCCAGACCCACAGGACCGTACGCCCCGTCCCCCCGGAGTAGGGAGCCACAGGCCGGCGTCAGCGCAGGCAGGTGGCTCTCCCAAGGAGGCAGCCCCTGATCTCAGCCAGCTTTCCCTAGGTGGTGGCACGGGGTGGGGGGGACGGGGGGTAGCCTCTGAGGGGGGATCCTGACCACGAATCTGCCTCCCCAGGCCCCTCTGTGTCTGGTCACGCCTCAGGTCATTTACACCCCCAAGCCTGGGGGACAGGCCCAGGGAAGGAGGCCGGCTGCTGGCATCACCTGCTCCCTTCAAGCCCCTCCCAGCAGCCCCCCAGGGAGGCAGAGGAGGGGGCTGACCGGTGTGTGTAGGGGGCTCACCGCGCTCTCCGCTCCGTAATCCAGGGGGACGAGAACAGTCAGGTCTCCAGGCAACAAGAGGCAGCGAGCAGGAGCCCGGGGCCCTGGGGAAGGCTCAGGTGGCCGGCGGGGGGAGGGCCAGGGGAGCCAGACACAGGCGGCTGTGGGGGTGGGGCCTTGGTCCAGGTGAGGCAGGTGAGGAGCCCCTGGCCAGGGACGGCCCAGGGACGTGCCAGGGTCCCCGCACGGGCGCCGACGGACCGCGGTGGGGAGGCTGCCGCCGGAGCGTCGTCGCCGGGGAGGCTGAGCTGACGTGGGTCCCCCTGTTGGGACGGGGGCTGGCGTGCCCTGACTGCAAGAGCCCAGAGGCTTATCTCAGCCGCAGCGGAACAGCAAGCACCCGCTGGAGCTGTGACAACACGCATGCATGGTCTCAGGTCCTGCTTCTCCCGAGGCCTCTATCCGTCGCCTGTGTCCTCCGGGGCTCTGTTCATCACCTCTTACAAGACCATCTCCAAGTGGTCTCGTTCCGAGATGCTGGGGTCAGGACCCCCAGAGCCTTCAGCTGTCTGGGCCACCCCACCTCCCCACACCCCTGCTCACGGGCCGTGGCCTGGAGCACGAGCTTGGGCGCGTGCTCCCCTCTGCCCGCAGCATGGGGCCTGCCGTGCACAATTCAGCAGCCACTGAGCACATGTGGTGTGGTGGAGTTTAAATTCAAATCAGTTAAAAATTCAAAAAAATCTAAACCCACTTCTTCGTGGCACCGGCCACATTTCACGTGCTCCACAGCCCCCGTGGCCGGCACCTGCCGTGGGAGGGGTGTGGGACTGCTCAGGCCCCCGGGCAGCAGCACCACACAGCGAGAAAAAAGAGCTTAGCTCCAAGTCACGGTCACTTTGGGTGCCATGGGGAGACCACGTGGGTCTGGCCGGAGTACGTGGCAGCCAAGGACTGTGTCGCCCCAGAGAGACCGCCGTTCCTCCCGCCCACGTAAGCATACCGCATACCTGTCGCGCCCCTCCTGAGCCACACCCGCGCTGGCCTGCCAGCCCACGGCCCCACTGGCCCCCAAGGACGGGCCACCCCACGCTGCCGACCCGCATGACTCCACACGCTCCCCAGTCAGGGGTGACTCTGTCTGTCTCCCCCTCACTGAGCTCATGGCCCACAGCCCCTCCACGCCCCCGGCCCTTCTGGGCGCTCCTGCTCGCTGGGGTACGTGTGCTGAGTCCAGAACACAGACGATCGGACTTCACCGGCCCATTCTCCGCCTTGGCGGGTGGGTCCCGTGGGTGAGCCCGGCGAGGCGAGGAAGGTCCCCTGCCCGATGCGGGGCGCGGGGTGCAGGCAGGAGACAGCCGCGGTGGGACACGTGCACCCCCAGAAGCGATTCCTGGATGGCAGGGTCTTCCCCCGCCCGGGAAGGTGAGGCTCTGACCCCCACAGCACAGCACTCGACGGAAAACAGGAGACGCACGGAGTGAGGACGCCCGCGTGAGCTCCGCTGACCTTCTCTGGTTCTCGCTGGCACCAGGCCTGCATGCCCACAGGGCGTTTCCCGAGCTCGGGCAGCGTGGCCAGCCCCTGCACACCAGGTCCTCACAGAAGGCACCAAAAAGGACCCGCCCACCACCCCCGAGGGCAGTGGAGGGGTGCCGGCGGAGGAAGCCGGACATGCCCAGTCCCACCTGCTCACCGTCACCTCGGCCCCCAGGCCAGCCCAGGGCCGTCTTCAGGCATCCGGCCGCTGGGACCCACGAACGTCCCCCATTCCCACCTGACTTTGAATGGCCTCCCAGCCAGGCCCTCCGCAGCCCAGCCCGCCGGCGTGCGAGCACGGGTGTCCCGGGGACTGAACCAGAGAGGGGTGCGTCCAGCCTCCGCTGCGCAGGGGTGGAGGGCAGGCGGACTTCCCACGGGCACCTGCCGAATGTCGCCCAGGGAGCAGGCACCACAGCCCCGCGCGGCTGATTAAGCGCAAAGGCTCACCGTCCGGCGTGTGCCCGGGTCACGGCAGCGGGGCCGACAGCTCATGGCGAAGACACGTGGCAAGTTGCCCAGTGGTACTTCCGAAAAGACCGTCTGAGTAAACAGGAAAACAGGCCCTCGTCCCGGCCTCCCCCCGGCAGCCCGTGCCTGTTCTGCCCCCCGGGCCGGTCTCCTCGCTCAGCCTCTGAAGGCAGCAGGCGTCCCGAAGCTCAGCCACTTCAAACAGACTCCACGAGACTAGGGTCAGCCGCAAACAGGTCAGGGATGCAGGACAGGTTGGGGATGCCCAGGCCCAGGGCACAGCGAATGTGCCACCACCGCTGGGGCACACCTGCCAGGGCCGGGGGTGGCCCCGGTCCCACGCGGCCCACTATGCTGTCTCCGAGGTGCCACAGGTCTCAGCCGTAGCCGGGGACACGTGGGAGCGCCCTCGGCAGGGTTCACGGGGCGGAAGCTGATCCCTCCCGCCCGGCAGCCGGGGAGACACAAACATGGGTTTCTGTTTCTCCACGGGAACAGCCAGCAGCACGGTGTGTGGGGAGAACCAAAAACACCTGGCAGGGCTGGTAGAGAAGCCGGCTCGGCCGTGGGCGCACTGGAAGCCGGACGTCTTCCTGCCTCAAGCTTTGCGTTCTGCTGGTTTCCTAACACCTTCCTTTAAAAGCCAGAGCCGGAGAATAGAAATAAAGGCATTTTTACCCAGAAAAAGCACATCCAATACCCTAAGAAATAAGGCTGGAGATAGCACGGACACCGGGAGACAAAGCCACGCGTGTCCACATGCATGTGCACACGGACAGGCAGCGACAGCGGAAGAGGCTTTTTCACGGGGCCTATTTCTTTCCATCATTGTGACGGTTCATGGTACGGGCCGGCTCCCCTGGGCCTCGGTGCCCAGGTATGAGGTCAAACATCATCCTGGCTGTTTCCGTGAAGACGCTTCTTAGAGGCGATACCCACCGAAAGTGACAAGCTCTGAGTCCCCCTGACGTGGGTGGACCTTATCCAATCAGATGAAGGAGCAGGGGCTGACCTCCCCGGGCAGGAAGGAATCCTGCCGGCAGGAGGCCAGTAGCCACAGCAGCCCTCCCAAGGGCTGGCCCAGCCCGCAGACTTTGGACTCACTAAGCCACAGGCGTGAACTAAGAAGCCAATCCTTGGAGTCTCTCTGTCTCTTTCGGCACCCGTCTCAGTGGCTCCACTCCTCTGGGTCTCCCCTAAATACAGCACTTCCCCCATTTTCTCAGACTCACATCACGACTCCATCACGGCTTCCGGGGAACTTCCTACAGCCCCTGACGCCCTGAGGCACCCGCTCAGCCCCCCAGGGAAGCACCGGGCCTGGGCCCGCTGCAGAAGGAAGGGCTCCCTGTACCCAGCGAGGACAGGGGCCCTTGTCTGCCAGAGAGAGGCAGAAGGGCAGAGAGCACGAGCAGGGGCAGGGGCCATGACGGCGAGAGACAGTCCCAAGCAGGCTTCATGCCCAGCGCGGAGCCTGATGTGGGGTTTGATCTCACCACCCTGAGATCACGACCTGAGCTGAAATCAGGGGTTGGACTGTGGCACCCAGGGTACCCTGTCTAACTCTTTGGACACCGTGCAGGAGCAGGCTCCCCCGGGAAGCAAGCCCTGTCCCCTGGCTCAGCCAGTGGGGGACACGCACACATGTGCACACACACTCCCGGCTATGGCTGAGTCGCAGCAGGACCACCTACGAGGCCGTCTGGGGCCCCTGCTGGCCTCGCCCCCTGTGCGGGACTCAGGTCCCTCCAGGGGCAGGAAGCTGGGTCCCCAATCCCCACTAAGGCCAACTCAGGCAAGAAGCCACTCCGTGCTGCGTCTAGAAGGGGGAAGTGTGGCCAGTGGCACCGTTCCCACGTCTAGGGACTGGACAGCACACTGAGCAGAGGGCCGACCCAGAAGCCCTCGTTGGGGAGGACCCAGCGGCTGCGGGGTCACCCTGCTGCCCTGCATTCGACCCTCCTTCTGACCAGAGGGCTCAGCCTCCCATCCTTCAGGAGGGGACAGCAAGTGACGAAGGTGAGAAGGGCCACGGGCCCAGCAGCCAGGACAGGTTGTCCCCGGGATGTCCAGGGAGAAGCCGGGGGTGTGTGTGTGTGGGAGGCGGGCTTGGAGTCCCAACCCCAGCGCGGCAAGCCCGGCCCACAGCCCCTCTCCTGCTCCAGGACCGGCCTGGAAGGGCCACACCAGGGCTGCCTGAAACACAAGATCCCCGGACAAACGTATCTCCCACGAAAGGCCGGAACTCACACCTTGCGGAGAGTGATTAGACGGAAAGAACCCTGCGAGGGGCCGTGTGGCAAGAATGGACTGAATCGAAGTGGCCTCCTCGTCCTCGGGAAAACCGGACCCAGGTCGCCTGCTGGCCGGAAGGGACAAATTCGCTTTCCTCGCACGCTCCTCTCCTGTTAGCTCTTCTGATTGCCGTAAAATCCATGTAACCTAAAACTTGAAACTTTCAGCCACTCTGTGTATACAGTGGCACTCAGCACGTGCACAGCATTGTGCAGCCGTCCCCTTCACCCCTCTCTGGGACTTCCAGGCTCATGAAAGCCTCTCTCCCAGCTGGTCTGCAGCCCCTGGCACCCACGTCCCCCCTGTGTCTCTGTGAACAGGACGCCTCCCGGGACCTCCTGTGAGCGTTCCTGGTCCCCCGTGACGGCCCCTGTCCCCAAGCACAGTGTCTGCAGGTCCATCTCTGCTGGATGGCCATCCGTCCTTTGGAAGGCGGGACAACACTCCAGTGCGTGGAGAGACCACGTCTTCCGTCCACTGCCGCGTCCCCCCACAGCCACACGGTAGCCAACACCTGTGCACGCACGCCGGGAACCCCCAGCCCAATCCCACGCTGGCATGGGGCAGCCCCCGCTCCTGAGGATGGAGGCCGGGGTGGGAGGAGGCACAAGCAGGGTGACTGGGGGCCCCGGGCAGGCCTCGCACATGAGGCGGTCCCACCAGGGACCTGGGTCTGCCGCGCAAAGCCCCGTGGGTCCCGGACGGCTGTGTGGATCGCTGGACACAGACTCACCGTGTAACTGTTTATGGGCATTTGGGGCCTCCACTGTGGCTTTACCCCATGGAAAAGCTGCCAGCGAGGGACCTGACGGATGCGCCCTCGAGGGTTTTTGTCCCGGAGCGAGGACCAGCAAGGGAGAGCTCCCTGGCCGAGGGTCGGGGCCCAGGAGTGAGCGCTGAACAGAGTGGCTCCGTGAGAGCCAACACGAGAGTCACGCTCCATGAAATATTTAAGTAAAAGGAAAACCAAGTCTGCCCAGCCAGGTGGCGGCTTCTCTGACACCAGAGCTGGGCAACCTGCACCCTGGACACCGGCCTTCCTGGGCAGCTGGGAGCTGTGCGGAGCCTCCCTCCAAGCAACATCGGCCAGGGGAATGGGACTTGGCCCTGACGTGTGAGGGGAGCAGGAGTGTCCGAGTGGGGAGGGGGCCACTCCCAGGGTTCACAGACCCAGAGGCTGAGCCCGGGAGCCAGTTCCCCGGGGACAGCAGTGTCGGGGGCCAGCGGCATGCCTGACCACGGCTCCCGGGCTCGTCCCTCATTCCCAGGCCCCGAGGTCCTGGCTTGTGAAGGGGTTTCCCACGTCAGAGACACGATTCCCCTCTGCCCGAGCAGGTACTCAGGCTCGGTGGCCAGCCCTCCCCTCCCCCCGAGCCATGAAGAGCCAGACATGCAGCGACACACAGACAGACAGGAGACACTCACAGGCACGCGGCTGTGGACACACACACACACACACACACAGTAGTGTTCTGAACAACAGGTCTGTGTGACCGGCCTCCCAGGTGTCCTCTGTCCTCTGAGCATCTGTGGCACTCTCACGTCCCCGCCACGTCGGCTCTAGAGAAAGAGACGTCCCACCACGGGGGCTGGAAACAGGCCTCTTCCCCAGTGCCGGGCAGGATCCAGGGGCCACGGGAGGGCCCGCCTGGCTCGGTGCTAGGCTGCCCCGGCCTCCCCGGGAGCCTGGGCTCACGGCGCCCGTGGACACAGGGGTGGGTGTGAGGTCCCGTCCGGGGTCAGACCTCTGTCCGATTCCGCGGACCCGCCCAGACCTAACACAGGGAGGGGCTGAGGGGAGTCTGGCCTCTGGGGAGCTCCTGAGGAGTGTGGCCCTGAGGGGAGGAGAGGGGGCAGGTGTGACCTCCCCGATGGTCACTGTCCTCACATCAGCCTCCTCAGGGTGGTGGGGCGGGTTCTCTGGGGTCCCTTTGTGAGCCCACACAGTACTGGCACCAGGACCCAGCACCAGCACCTTCTTGGGAAGAGGGGGACAGCCACGGCTCAGCCCCTCACCTTCTGGGACCTCCCAGGCTGGGGGCAGTGCAGCTGCCCACCCAGCCCCCTCGGCCCAGGCTCATCACCCTTCCGCCAGGCACCGCCGCAGCCAGGAGGGGCAGGCAGGAGGCCGGGGACAGCACCCCGCCTCCTCTGGGCCAAGAAGCCTTCCCCTCCCCCCAGCACAATCCCGCCACCCTCGAAGAAGGATCTGGCGCAGCACAGAGTGCCCTGCAGACGGGCGTGTGCCAGGGAAATGCAGGCTCCCGGGGACACCGTGACTGGGACCGGAGCTAGGGTCAACACCGGTCCCTCTGCAGAGAGAAGGGACGTCCCACTCCGAGCACTCGTCATGCACAAACGCACAGCAAGCAGACTCCCGGAAGGGCAGCTGGTCTGAGGGCAAAATCAGCGCTCAGCCTGGCTGGTCCCCCCACCCGCCCCCCGGCCGCGACCCCGGGGGGCGGGGGGACCCTGACGCAGCCTGAGGAGCCTCTGTGCCAAGGGGCTACACGTTCCCCGGCTTCGAGAGCCCCCTCATTCGCACACAGGCAGGACAGCCAGGCAGAACGGGGCCCCACCACGCAAAGGCCACAAACCCGAGCTGCTAAACTTAATGCACGTTGTCTTGTCTCATCACAGAATCACATAATCGGACTTTTGTTCTGCAGCGGGCGCGGCACACAACCCGTTGACTGATTGCTGGCTGGAACCGTGCCCCCCTCCCCCGGTAAGTGCCGCCCCACTGGGTCAGCCTGGGGCGAGGGCACAGCGGAGGCCCTGGCTCAGGACAGTCCCACTCCCCCCTGGCTCAGGACAGTCCCACTCCCGAGGGCTGGGGCGGCCCGAGGTGGGGGGAAGGGGGAGGGAGGGAGGTGTGACGGCCCCGGGCCACCAGCCCACGGGAGGAGGTGAAGGTGGGAGGGGGCGGCTGCAGGGTCAGGCGGGCTTCCCTGGCCCCAACAGCCCCCGCCCCCCATGCACCACCTCGAGGACCCTGGGGCAAGGCCCTTCTCCCGCATCAGCATGAGCTCGGAGGGCAGAGGACAAGCAGAGACCTGAGCGTGTCTCCTGGCACCAGACCCTTTCCCAGGGGCACCGGCTAACATGCTGGAGGCCCAGGACAAGCAGGGCAGACGGGGCCAGAAGGGGGGGATGAGGTTCAGGGAGGACCTGGAGGAGCGGGACGCTGCGCCCCGCTGCGGAGAACAGCTCCACGCCGGACAGGGCCCGCTGAGAGCCCGCGTTCCTGCAGGGGAGACCATGGCGGGGCCGCGGGGTCCCCCGGAGCCGGGAGAGGAGAGGCCGCTCTCTCACTGCTGCGGGCCCCATGTCAGGAGGACCAGGGGCTCTTGCTCATCCACGCTCCCCGGAAATCTCCACTGACCTCTTCCGCCACAGCCACTTCCCTCACAGCAGAGGGGCCGGCAGTCCCAGAAATAATTAGTTGCTTTGACTCATGTAATCGATTAACAGCAGAATCACTGCTCACAGAGCAAAACAAGAGGACGGCACGCCCAGGGAAGGGGGCAGCGGCGGGAAGGTGTCCCTCTGCCTTGCCCGCGGCCACACACAGCCCTCCCGGAGCACGACAATGGCTCCCAAGGTCAGGAGGGCGATGGAGAGGGGGCAGGACCTGGGAACCAGGTGCCGGCAGGTGACAGGTGCCATGTCCACACCAGCCTGAGGCTCAGAGACACTCCCCCAAGTGCCCACGACGTGTCTGGACCAACGCAGTCCTTGAGAGAGGGTGTGTGTGGTGCGTGTGCACGTGCACACACACATGCACCCCCAGTGCCCCAGAAGGTCTGCTGCTCGGAAACCTCGGCTCAGAGTTCATCCCCACGTTAAAGAATTTCCCAAGTAAGTCAACAAAAGCCTTGTTAGAGAGAGTCTGAAACCCCTGGAGCTCTCAGCTCTTCGTTTACAGCAGGTCCTCACTGCCCGCACTGGGGCCCCTTCGTCGGGGCTGGGGGGCGGAAGGACAGCCACCGACCTCGCTGACCTGAAGGAAACAACAGGGCTCCTGAGAAGCTGCGGGTGGTTGAGACATCAGCCCAGCGGTGAGGGCTCTGGCCCCCAAAGGCGCCGGCCATCCACAGACCAGGGCAGCTGCAGGACCGGCTGCCCCAGGAGTGGCCCGAGGCTGGAGGACAAGGGCCACTCAGAATCCAGTCAAAGCCGGAGCTGCTGGAAACCCGTCGTCGCCTGTCCTCCTGTTTGCACCTCCCCCACCCACGCTGCGGGGCGCAGACCTGTGAGGGGCCAGGTCCTGCACCCCCAACCACTCCCAGCACACGGGCTGAGGGCAGGGGTCCCCGAGGTGCTGGCGGGCACTTCTTAGTGCCTTTGGACTACAGTCCTCAAAACCAAAGGAAAGTCGGAGTGAAGGTTTGGCGATGAAAGGCGTGGGTGTGGGAAGTGCACGGGGGGGGGGGGGGGGGGCACAGAGGGCTGTCACTGAGCCCTGGGCGTCTCCCCAGACTGGAGGAGCACCAGCGTTTGGGGGGGTCTCCCGCACACTGGCAACGTGACTCGCACTGGACGCCCCGGGCTCCAGGGGCGATGAGGTCAGACGGTGCCCGGGAGCTTTCCCAAGGGCCCAGGGAGTCGAATCCCGCTCCAGGGCGCAGGGCAGGGCAGAAAGCGGGCCAGGGTCCGTCGGGGCCGAGGCCGCGGTCCCCAGAGGAGCCCCCAGGACACGCCCCCCACCAGCTCGACCCAGCGCTGACGACGCAGCCACCGCCGCGGTCCGCAAGGCCAGGGACCCCGGCAGCGCTCGCACCAACGCCCCTGCGCGCCCGCCCCGCTCCGCCGCACCGACGGGGAGGCCGCGCGCCCTCGATGGGCGCCCCGCGTGGCCCGCACCTACCGTAACGGCTCGGCTCGCGGCAGTAGCGCAGGATGGGCAGCGCGTCCACCCTCGGCGTCTCGGGGGCGCCCGCGGGGTCGGGGCCCGGGGCTCGGCCGGGGCCGGGGTACTGGCTGCCGCCGCCCTCGGTGATGGGCCCCGCGTCCCCCGCCCCGCTCGCCGCGGGGGTCACCACGAAGCGCTGGGACATGGTGGCCCGAGCGCCAGCCCCAGCCGCCAGGTTCCCGGGCGCCAGCAGAGCTGCAAGGCTCGGGCTGGGCGGGCAGGGGCGGGGCCGGGGCCGGGGCCGGGGCCGGGGCGGGGCCAGCGGCGGGGGACGAGCCTGCCCCTGGGACCCGGCGGCGTCAAGCACGGAGGGGCCAAGGCGCGCGAGAGAAGGGGAGCCGGCGGGGACCACTAGGAGAGCGGTTGGGGTCAGTCACTGGGGAATGGGGCACATTCCCTCCGTGAGGCAGGAAGCCTCCCTCTCCAGGCCAGAGTGTCCCTTCAGAAGAGCAGGGTCTTGGGGGCCTCGCTCTAAGACCTTGGAGACACCCCTCCCCCAACCCAGGCAGCCGGGGTCAGTACCGGGGCCTGGGACACCATGCCAGCAGATGCTGGAGACCTCTCTGGTCTGGGACAGTGACCACCCCCAGCGGCAGAACGGCAGCCAGGGACCCGTTACAAGGAGGCAGGTGCCAGAGTTTCAGGGAGTGAGTGAGGGCAGCGGCCTCCTGGACCATGGGGTCTGGGCTATACGCACCCTCTGCCGGGCATGTTCCCATTCCCCCGACTCTGGCCTCTTGACCGTTAGGTGTTCAGCAGTTGGCCCCAGAGGTCAGGCAGCTGGCCTCAGACTTCTACCGGATGGAGGAGCGGTCGGGAAGGAGTGGGTGAGACCAGGAGGTCCGGGAACGACGTGCCAGACAGGAAATGTGGCCAAGAACTAGCCTACTCTGTCTATGGGCACTACAACACAAGTCCCAGCCCCAGGCTAGCTTTGTGTTAATATTGCTACTCCTTCATGATTTCGGTGTAGCAAGCACTTTACAATATTCAACATTTTTGCACATTCACTTGCTCAACAAATATTTACTAGTGCGTAGCTACGCCAGACCCTGCCGGTATCCGAGAAGACAGAAAGCCCTGCCTCCATGAAGCATGCATTCTGGGAAGAGCGAGAGACAAGAGCTGTGAGGGCGAAGCAGACAAAGAAGGGGTTTACCGAGGAGAAACTGTGAGTGGGGTGTCTAGGGTGCTCCCAGGAGAAGATGATCTTTGAGCAATGACTTCAAGAAGGTCAGTAATCAGCTGTGTGACTTTCTACTCATTTGCCTCATGGTGCCTGAGGGCTGCTCCTGGTCCAGCCATCACAGTCACACTCTGGCCGTAGAGAGAGGAGACCGGAGAAAGGCAGTTAGGCCCCACTTTCAAGAGTGCAGCCCAGAAGCCACACACAATACTTTCGCTTGACCCATTAGCCAGAACTTAGTCACATGGCCATGCGGGCCCATGAAGAAGGCTGGGAAATGTGCCTGCTGACGTGTGGGGGCTCTGTTGATGAGGAAGCACGAGAGGTGGGGCATTAGGCCTCCTGGAGCACAGGAGGAAAGGAAGACCCAGGGTGCCGGATGCTGAGGACTCCTTTCGGCACGGCACGCCCCTTGCGTACCCCACCCCCACTCCCACAGCGCAGAGGGAACAGCCAGGGACCAAGCGCTCACGCACACCTGGGCACCTGGCAGCCCCCATCTCGCTCCTGGACAGCCTCCTTGGGTTCTTCTGGGGGCTCTGGAGGCCGTCCAGGCCCGGGGCGCTCTCCAGGACGGATGGGGACGGCGGCCCTGCATCTCCCCTGCCCATTCACATACAGTGCTTTCTCTGCCCTTCCGCCCAGTGCGTGTTTGCCCAGGATGACATGTGAGTTATTTTGGGAAGGTTCCCCCACCCGTGCATTTAGCCTTTTCTTGGAAGGGCCCGGACCAGTACAGAGCTCTGCTGAGAGCCGGCAGCTCACGGTGCCGCTTCGACCCAGGCCGCAGACAGGTTGTTGGTGGACTTCGTGTGCACGTGCTCCCGTCTCACTGCTGTTGTAAGGGATCTGGCGACTCTGCTGGTGTGTAAAACCAGAGCACACAGCGAGGACGCAGGTGCTTGGAGCCTGGCGCGGGGCAGAGCCCCGTTCTGCCGTCCGGCCGGCTCTCAGTCCAGCCCCTGAGTTCCGCGGGGAACCTGCCCGCCTGGAAATCACCAGTCGTGTCCATCCTTGCTCCGCCTGCTCTGCTTTCTCTCCCTGGTTTTGGTCTTGCCTTGGAATTTTCTGGACATTCCCGGACCACATGGCTGGAGCCGCCTGTTCGGTCTGAGCTGAGACAGGAGCAGCCCGGAGCCTCCCGGCGAGGCAGGGTGCCAGCCAGCGGTGTGGAACAGGGTCTCTTGCTCCCCTCCGCTGGGGCAGGGCTGGGACCAACAGCACTGGTGGCCCTCGGTCGTCAGAGGCCCCCGGGGTTCACAGAGCAGGGGGAGGGCCCGAAGCTCCAGTCTGTCCCCACGAGACCCTGCGGTAGCAGCGGACGGGCCTGAAGGACAGCCCGGAGCAGAGCTGCGGCCGAGGCTCCTGCTGCTGGGTTCTCAGCCCCTGACACGGGTCTTCCCGTGCCCGCGCGGCCACTAGGGGAGTCCCCCCCAGACAGCCCTGGCCTCGCCCTGACGGGCAGCCTCTTCTGGGGACTTTCTCAAAATCACCATCTTCTACCGAGTCTCTGATCTTAATGTCTTCGGCTAATAAAGCGTTCACAGTCTGTAAGTTTCACATTGATGTGCGTGTGTGTGTATGTGTGTGCGCGCACGTATGTGTGCATGTGTCTGTCTCTGTGTGAGTGTGTAACGTGTGTGTGTATCTCCACGTCCGTCCGTGTGTGTTTCCATGTGCGTGCGTGTGTTTATTTGGTGGGTTGACTGTTGGTTGAGGTCTCGGGCAAACCGTCAGACTCACCATTTCTGGGCAGAGTTCTGTGGTCCTGCCCAACAGCACAGCGGGACGGCGCGCTGTCTGCCCCGGCCCGGCCCCCCCGCGGCACCGGCCACTTGGTTGGTCACGGAGGGGAGGGCCACGGCTAGGAGGACACGGAGCAGAGACAGAGGTGGGGGCAGACAGAGAGGGGGAGGCAGGGCCCCAGCGGCCTCTCCGCCTCTTCCCGGAGCCAGGCGCGCACGACGGCCAGACGCCTCTCCGCCTGTGCTGAGCCGGGCTGTGCCGGCGCCTCGGGTCAGCTTGGGCCCTGGCGGGACTGAGATGTGGGCAGCCACGTGCGGCCGGAAGCTGCCCAGCGGGGCGTGAGGCTGTGCCTAAAGCTCCACAGCAGCATCTGCGCGGCCGGTCTGGGTGGTGGGCTCCCATGGCCCTTGTCTTCCTCGGACGGACTGATTGCGGAGCACAGTGGCCCCTGCCTGTGCCCGGGTCGTTGCAGCGGCAACACTTCTCTTGTGGAATATCGCGTCGCGTCCAGACCGCATCTTCGTCCGTTCACGTCGATGGGACTGCGGCTCCTTCCGCATCTTGGCTACTGTCGAAAATGTGGCTGTAAACATCGGGGCATGTGCATTCCTTCAAACTAATGTTTTTGTGTCTTTGGGTGAATAGTGGGTGTGGAATTGCTGGTCGTAGGGTAGCGCTAGTTTCAACTTTATGAGGAACCTCCGTGCTGTTTCCCAGAGCGGCCGCACCAGCGTGC
Source organism: Mustela nigripes (assembly GCF_022355385.1). Lineage (NCBI taxonomy): Eukaryota > Metazoa > Chordata > Mammalia > Carnivora > Mustelidae > Mustela > Mustela nigripes. Next base: position 627,879 of record NC_081568.1, read on the forward strand.
ATTCCCACCACCAGTGCAGGAGGCTCCCCTTTCTCCGCATCCTCGCCAGCGTCTGTCCTTTCCTGACTGGTTAGTTTTAGCCATTCTGACTGGTGTGAGATGGTATTTTATTTTTTTTTTTTTAGATTTTATTTATTTATTTGTCAGAGATAGAGAGAGGGACAGACAGAGGCGGAGGGGGAAGCAGATTCCCCGCTGAGCAGAGAGCCCGATGCGGGGCTCGATCCCAGGACCCTGAGATCACGACTGAGCCGAAGGCAGACGCTTCGAAGGCAGACGCTTCGCCGATGGAGCCCCCCAGGCGCCCCTCACTGTGGTGTTGATCTGCATTTCCCTGACAATGAGAGATGAGGAACATCTTTCCATGCGTCTGCTTGTCGGTCATCTGGATGTCTTCTTTGGAGAAATGTCTCTGGTCTGACCATTTTTAACCAGATTATTTGTTTTTTGGGATGTTGATAAATTCTTTGTATATATTGAACACTAACACTTTATAATACGGGAGGGGAGGGGTGGGGGACGGACGGCGGGGGCGTGGGGAAGTGTCGGCAGCTCTCCTTTTGGAAGGGTCGGCTGTCAGTGAGTGCGAATTCTCACTATTATTTGGTCTGGCAAGTGTCGGAACGGCTGCCGGCTCATGGCTACTGCCTTAGCTTCTGCATGTCTCACGTGAATTGTGTGCCGAGGTAGATTAAACCCTCACGGAGTCTGGTCTAGACGAGGAGAGGGAGAGAGGTGAGGAGCCAGGCACACGGGAGGGTCCGTGCGGAGGGGGTGTGCCGGGGAAGACGCAGGGACGGGCTGCAGACACGGCAGCTGGCCCCGGGGGCTGGGATGGTGCAGTGCGGTGGACAGAAGCAGGGCCGTGGACAGCACCGCGCGGGGTGTGTGTGGCGGCTGTGGGCCCCCAGCCTGCGGGCCCCCCACCCCGCGCCGGCGCAGCGGGACGCAGCCCCGCCCTCGTTTGGGCTCACTCCGCGGTGGTCTGCTGCTGTGGGGCAGGTCGGGCAGGTCACTGCAGACTCTGAGATAGTCTCAGAGGATCCCTCGCTCGGAAAGCCCAGACGCCCCGAGACGGCACCTCGTGCCTTTCCTACCCGCAGGCCCCAGTCTCGTCCTTGTCCGTGTGGCTCTCAAACCAGCGTCCAGGGGCCCTTTACCGGGTCCGTCTCTGCTGGCGGACGCCTCGGAACGGAGCCCGCGGACTCCACGTCTGTTTGATCTCCCGAGAGGGGCCAGTTTCCCCGAGTGCTGGTCTCCCTTCACAGCTTGGGCCCCCCGCCCCCGTTCTAGGAGGCGGCTCGTCGTCCACACCCGCCGTTGGCCACTTCCCGGTGTTGGCACTGGGTCGATGCCGTCGATCAGGAGCCCCACTCAGCAGTCTGGCCGGACAGGAGCTTGCCGCACACTGTGCCGCTCTCACGGAACGTCTTGATTCGCAGACGGGGAGACTGAGGCATGGGGGGTGGGTACCTCGCCCGTTCCCAGCCGGTCGGCACGGAGCAGGCTTGTCCCGACCGTCTGACCTCAGAGCCCGACTGGGAGGGGTTTGTTCTCCTCAGCCTGGGATGGGGCCTTGGCTCTGCTGCTTGCTTTGTCCTCGAGGGCTTGGAGCCCCTCGCCATGGACCCGTGCAGTCCCTCTGGTTCGTCTCCCTTAGGAAAAGCACCTCGTGTGGTCCTGGGCTTGCTGGCGGTTGTTTGGGCGACGAGCGCATCAGCCCGGGGCAGCCACCTGCGGCCACAGTTCTCCCTCCTGTCTGTGGGGAGGGGTCCGCTCCGCACGCACACACCGAGGGAGGCCACAGGCAGAGTATGGGCCACAGCTGCTGGCTGAGGTTTTCTGTCCTCTTGCTTTTGTCCAAGGACCCCAAATGGCACTGTGAGCCCGCGGCCCCGGGGCCTGGAGGAAGGCTCGGGAGTGGCTGGGGTCGCCCAAACCAGGAGAAACGGCAGGGATGGGCGTGGCGGCCAAGAGACCCTGCCCAGGTAGGGTCTGGCTGGAGGGGTCAGTCCACCTTCCAGGGGACCAGCAGGGCCTCCGGCGGCCCTCAGAGCCCTGGGCGTGCATGCCGAGCCCCTGGGATGCTGTCTCCCCTCCTCCCAGGTGGGGAGGAATTGGGGGCACCAGCCTCCATGCAGCCACGAGCGTGGTCCAGCCCCTGAAGAAAGGCGCCATTGGTGGCCTCAGGCAGGTGGCAGGTTCTCTACCTCGTGCCCCCTCCATTCAGCCCTAACACCGACGGGGGCACAGCAAACTCTGTACCTATCCCCCCACGAGAGGCCCCAGGCAGGGCAGCTCCCACAGAATGTCCGGACCCCGCCACAGGGCCTCAGTGGCCCCATAAGCCCTGCCACCCGCCTCCCACCCCGACCCCAGGGCCCCTCCCGGAGCCGAGACCGGCAGGAGCCCCATGTCCCGCCCAGGGTCGAGCACCCGGGCCCACGGAGGTTCTGGCTTCCCCTGTAGGGCCTGGGGGGCCGCACGTGGCCGGCACTCGCCCTCCCGCCGCCCCTCTACAGAGCCCGGCTCTCTCTCCCCTGCGTCAGCCCAGGGCTCTGGCCTTGCTGGCTTCAGGGGTGGGCTGGCACCCAGCCTGAAAACAGGGATGGACGGACGGACAGGGGTGCGGCAGCTGGGGCTGAGAGGCCCGCCCAGCCCTCTGAGGAGGGGTCAGCTCCCCGGGATGAACCCGTGGGACCTGGTGAGCCGACCGATGACGTTTTGCGAAGGTGACTTCTTGTTTGCAGTTTTTCAACTTGAAGGAGTCCTTCCCCCGTCCAGCCGCAGACGCTGAGCGGAGGCCGCGTCGTGTTCAGGACAAGGGGCCTCTTCTCGCCTTCTTGCCCTGGTCTGCTGCATCCCGCGCACACCTGTCCGTCACCTCCAGTCCGCCTGGGAACAGAGAGGGATCTAGAAGCTGCCAACCCCCTCCTGGCCCCTGGCAGACGCGACGTGGTGGTGGTCAGCACTCACCAGCCTCCGGCCTGGCCGCCAGGGCATCTCGGCGAATTCGGGGGCCCAGACGGTAGCTCTGCAAAGCCGCCTGGGCAGAAGGTCCTGCGGGACATCTTGGCCGAGCCCCGCAGGAAGCGGACGACAGACGCTCCTTACGTGGTGACAGAGGCAAACGCATTCAGTTCTTGCCGGAGAGCGGGGGCTGAGAGGAGCCCCCAGTGCGGGAGGGTCGCCTGACAGAGGGCCATCCACCCGAGAAGCCAAACCCTCGCAGGTCGGCCGGCCGGTCTGGTGGGGAGGATGGGCCATATCCCCGCCTGCCGCAGCCCAGGCAGAACCAGACAAGCCCAGCGCGCCCCACCCCACACCGCGGCCAGTCCAAGGGCAGGGACCTGGGGCTGGTGCAGTCCCCTTGGTTGGTAGGGCAGGGGTCCCCGTCTCAGGACGGGTATTAGGTTACCTGGCATCATCTGAGGGCTTGTGAGAACTCTTGCTCCCAAGAGGGGATGGAGGGCTTGGGCCCGGGACATGAGGGGCCCCCCGGGAACTTGGAAGGACACCCAGGAGACCAGAACATGTGCACTGGCCCACAGTCGCCCGACGGAGAGCTCCCACGCAGGCACGGCAGCCGTGGGAACCGTCACGCTGCACGTGCTGGGGCGTCTGCGAGGTCGGAGTAGTCGGGCACGAGCACCGGGCGCTCGAGACATCTCAGCCCCAAGCAGGGGGTCTTGCCAGTGGGCGGGACCCAGAGCCCCGGGCGTCCCTCCAGCGGCTCTGAGCAGGTCCGGGAGCCGCGGGTGCTGGGTGCGGTCGCTGCCCTCACCCTGGGGAGGCAGCAGTGCCCAATGGGATCACAGGTCTTCCGTGGAGTGAGTCGGAGCTGCAGATTAACTGGCGGCGAGAAACCTGTCTCACAGGCATCACCGCCCAGCAGCTGCTCCCCCAGTCCACAGGCTGTTTGGGGAGGGGTCTTGACGGAGATCACTGGGCCACAGCGGGGTCTTTGGGTGGGTCTACTCCAACGTGGAAGAGGCCGGGGGCAAGACCAGCGCCGGGGATTGCGCAGGGAGGGCGGCGGGGAGCCGAGGAGAGACGGGGCACAGGCCCCTCCTGCTCCCAGCCGGCTCTGCACGGGTCTGGGGGGGCTGAGTTACCCGTGCCACAGGCGGGGTAGGCACACAGCGGACGCCGTCCCCAGGGCCCTGCACAGTGGGCGCCGCACTGGAGGTGCCCCAGCCTCCGGGGAGCGCTGTGGGGGTCCTTCTGCCGGGACGGTCGGCCGTCGGCATTTGCGGGGCCTTCATGCCCATCCCCAGGACCTACTGATGCCCGGCCCCCGACCAGCGGGGCCGCCCACTGGGTACTTGGTCTGGGCTAGCGTGCGCTCCCTCCCCCCTGACCCGGGCGCACCTCCGCCACCCGCAGGCTCCTGACTCTGCCCGCACCCAAGCCCCCACACCCGGCCTTCCCCGGACGGTCCTGCCTGCAGCCTTCCTTCCTCCGGGCTTCGCTCAGTGTCTTCGGTCCAAGGCCTCAGCCCTGGTCTCCTGGTCTCCTGGTCTCCAGGCCGGGGGGACAGCAGTTGGCCTGAGCCTTGTCCCACCAGCCCGGGGTGGACCCGGGCCTGGGGGGGGGGGGTTCCCAGCCTCCCCATCTGCACGTTTGTTACTGAGGAACCTGCGTCCATGGCACACACCGTGTCCCACCAGCGGGTCACTGCCCTCCGTCCCCTCTGTCCCAAGGGATCTGACTCCCTTCAAGCTCAGACTTTGTGGGAGGCTGTGGATGCTCTCTGGAGCTCGGGACACCTTCCTTAAGGTGGAATATTCCAGAATGCAAGGATCCTCAGAAGGAACTGTGACCCCTGGGAGCGGAGGGCGGAGCAGAAGGGTCAGACAGGCACGGGGAGCCAGCACCTTCAGGCGCCACCGGCTGTGGACGCTGCGCCCCCCCGTGGCCCCCTCCCCCAGGCTGGGGAGGCCAGGGCAGCCCCCACCGCAGGGCTCTTGCAGCAGGCCTGGCTGGTCTTGGACATGAGCCCCGAGGCACAGGAGCGTACCCGGAAGGCGGACGGAGAGGTCACAGGAATGTCCCTGATGGCCAAGGCCACATGTGCAAAGGAGGTGGTGTCTGTCTTCTGGCCCTCGATCAGTGGCTCATGCCGTGTTGGAAGCAGGAGGGACAGGCTGAGGGCCGGCTGCCTCGCAGTGACTTGTGCCCAGACCCCCTCCCACCGCCCCCCGCCGGCCCACCCTCAGGGGCCGCCCTGGCTGACCTGCTTCCTGAGAAGGGCCCTGGGTGTGTGCTCAGCTCCGGGCTCCCCTGTCCGCCGACCACCCCTCCCGTCTCCGGGGGCTTCGGACGGCGGAGGACAAGGTTCGGTAGCAGCTCCCTACACTTGGTCGCCCTCCGGGGCCTTCTCTGCAGCCCCTGACACGTGGCTCTGGAGGGCGCGGGGGTCTCTCGAAGACGCACAGCCTGTGCAGGGCCAGCGCCCTCTCCCAGGACACGCGGAAGCCACCCTGGGATGAGTGGGGACAAACCCTGGAAGCATGGGCCGCCGCCCTGTTCTGGAGAAGGACCTGACCAGGCCCTTCCAGGTCTGTAGGCCCTGGGTTCTGCCCTGTCTCTGTGACGTCCTGGGGGAGGCAGTGAACACAGGCTCCCTCCCGTGCCATCAGTCCCCACCGGCCGTCCCCACAGCAGCTGCTCGAGGCCCCCTCCCCGTCCCATTTCGGGGAGTCTGCAACATATCGCTGCCTGTGGTCCACCCGCCCCGCCCTGCCTCCAGCACCCACCGTGGCACCGGCATGGGAGGGAACGGCAGGGGCCCTCAGAGCCCCTACGTGGACAGAGAGAGGCACCCCATGCAGAAAGTGGGCCCGTCAGGGACGGGCCCGTCACCCCATGCAGCCTCCCCAGGTGCCGGGCCCGTCCCAGAGAGCCTGGGAGTGGAAAGGGACCAGAGCGGGGCGAGGGGGAGCCCGTGGGCCGCAGACAGGGGGCTTCACCCCTGCAGGAGCTCCCGGAGCCCACCCTCTCCTGCCTCAGCCCCTGCTTTCCCTCCCTGTCTCCCCAGGGCCCGATGCCTGAGCCTTCCCTCCGCGGGGACCCTGTCCGGTCCATTGCAGCACCCCCAATCTCTTCCCAGGAGGGCTGGTTGTGAGAGAGGCAGAGACAGGGACAGAGACGTAGGGAGACAGAGACAAAGATAGGTGTAGAGGGACAAAGAGAGACAGAGACGTAGGGAGACAGAGAGAGACACGGAGACAGAGATGTAGAGAGACAGTGAGGCAAAGAGACAGAGACGCAGAGAGACGGAGAGACAGAGACAGAGACAGAAGCTGAGTATCATTTCATAACGATCTTCAGAAATACTGGAACAAGGGGCGCCTGGGTGGCTCAGTGGGTTAAAGCCTCTGCCTTCGGCTCAGGTCGTGATCTCAGGGTCCTGGGACCGAGCCCCGCATCGGGCTCTCTGCTCATCAGCCCGTCTGCGCACTTGAATGTGGGGGGTCGTGGGGACGCGTCAGCGCGCGTGTGCTTGTGGGATCTGCCGGCGCGGGCCAGCGTGACCTTGTTTTCTCTGCCCGCTTGTGCCCTCTGCTGGTGTGTCCGGACATAGCTGTCGGCGAGGTGACCTTGTTCCCGGGGAGCAGAGGCTCACACAACACCTCCCTGCTCCGCTCCCACCAGGGCCTTCAGCCCGCCCGGAGCGGATTTCTCTCCTGCTCCCCGTGAAGCCACAGAGGGGCCCAGGGCTGGGGCAGGGCTGCGGGGTCAGGGACTCGGGCCCCTCCTGAACCACAGACTCACTGTCCACCCACAGCAGCATCCCCGTGGCCCAGGATGGCAGCTGAGGCTCCATTCATCCCACTTGCCGTTCCATGGGGGTGCGGCATGGGCGCTGGGGGCCCAGAGTCAGGGTCAGAGTCAAGGTGCTTCCCTGCTCCCCGGGAAGCCACAGAGTGGGTCAAGGCCCTCCCTCCCGGGCTGCTTCCCTCCTCCCGGCAATAGTTTAAGAACCAGCCAGCCAGGGGTCCAGAAGGGAGCGGGAAGCCAGCCCTCCCTCCCCACACCCCCAGGCAGAGGACCTGAATGAGACCAGGCTTATTTCGTCCAAGTCTCTTTTTTCCACTCTGGGGATCTGGTCACCTGCGTCACACACATCTTGTTCTAGGTGTGGCTGGGCTGGGGTGGGGGTTTCTGTCCCCACGGGGTCTTCCTGACGAGCCCTCTCCGCCCCCTCCCCCCGGAGGGGGCAGCCCCTCTGTGTCCGCAGAGGTCTAGGACTGCCTCTCCTTGGGGACAGGGCCCAGGACCCAAGGCCGATCTCCAGGACCTCTATAAGCACTCTCTCCCGAGTGTCACCGCTGTGACTGACACGGGACTCCCTCGGGAGCTGGGACTGGACGTCCGCAGACTCGTGACTCCAGCAACGCCGACTCTCTCTGCAGACTTGGAACCACAGCAGTGTCGCTGGGGTTGAGACTCTCACCCGTGGGACTGTCCCCCGTGGGCCTCCATTTGCCTATCTCCTGCTAGGGACTCCAGGGTGTGGAGTCACTGCCTGGGCGGTGAGGTCACCGGCAGCTGCCCACTCGCCTGGGGGCTTCTGGTTCTGCTTGTTCTCCTGGGACCACCTCCAGACCCTCCCATCACTTATCTCTGCCAAACAAACCATCCCAAGCTGGAGGAAAACAGCTCAGAGCTGTTATTCCTTCTGACTCTGTGGTAAGGAATTTGGGCGGCCACAGCCCTGCACCCCCCCACCCGTGGGGGTCACCCACTGGGAGGCGTCGTTAGCATGTATGGCACCTGGGTTCCTCGGGACCCCTTCCCCCTCCTCGGGTCCCTCTTCCCCTCCTCGGGACCCCCTCCCCTGGCTGGGCTCCCCTCCCCCTCCTCAGGACCCCCTTCCCCATCCTGGGGCCCCTCCCCCTCCTCGGGTCCCTCTCCGTTCCACGGCTCATCACGTGGTCCCTGCAGGTTGCTGGGATTTGTCGGTGATAAGCCCGAGACCCTCCCTCGGTGGGGGTGTGTGGAAGCCGTGTCCTCTGTCTCCACGGTCCCGGGTTCCACCAGCGGGGAGCTGGAGGCCGCGGGAGCCCCCTGGGGCCCCTGTGGGAGGTTCGTGCCCGTCACCGCGCAGGCCGTCCCTGCGTGCTCGGGGTTTCACCCGCTGGCTCTGGCATCGCGGCTGGGCCTCCCGGGGCCAGGGCTCCGAGCTGTGCCCACAGGAACCCCCGCGTCCAGGGCGCAGGCAGGAGTGATGGCCAGAAGTGCGGCCCAGCGGCCCGTGCCTGGACCCGAGCGAGACTTGTGTCCCCAGGCTCCCAGCCAGTGCTGGGCCTGAGGACCTGGGCGGCGGAGACCAACCGGAGTGACGCCTGCCCACGCCAGCCACGGTGCTTCGGCCACGACGGTGCTTCGGCCTGCGGTTCTGGCCTTGGTACCCCCCCCTCCCCGCTCGGAGGGCTGGTCCCTGTTTCCACGTCAGCCCATCGATGTCTCCCGAACGAACGGCAAGCACCAACGCCCGGCTGAAGCTGGTCCTTGCTTTGCTTTACGGTTTGGGCTGGGTTTTGGCTGAAGTGACTTAGCGTCTCCTGTGGGATCAGGCCTTGCCTTGCGGCCAAGGTGAGGCAGCGAGTCGGGCTTGGACAGCCGACCCCAGACAGAGCCGGGGCCAGACCGCACGGAAGGGGAGGCCGCACCCGTCTCTGGGCGGCGGAGGGCCCGGGGGCCGCTCTGGCACCTCTCACCTGAGGCGAGGCCAGCTTGGAGCCTTGTGGCTGCACCTGGGGACAGGGCTGGGGCTGCTGACCATGCAGAGAGCTGGGGCACGCCCGCTCAGGGCAGCGTGGCTGAGAGCGTGAGGAAGCTGTGTCCCCGGAAGCTGTGTCCCCGGAAGCTGTGTCCCCAGACACTGTTGCCCTCCAGCTGCTTGGACTTGAGGATGGAGCCTCTGCCTTGCTCCCCCGGCCGTCACTGACCCTGCCTTCCCAAACCATGGCCCACGAACCCCTCTTCCTTCCTCTGACCTCCGACCCCTGAGTCAGGTCCCTCCTCAGGAGACGGTGGCCAGGCCCTCGGACTAAGGGACAACTGTCCCAGCTCCTCCCATGGCCACGGAGCGGACTCGGGCTCACCCCACCCTCTGAGCCCCCTGGCCAGTGACCTTGCCCTCTGAACCTTGGCCACCCTCCAAGGCCACACCCGACACTGGTCCCGCCCCAAGTCCAGCCTCCGCTCCTGTGTCCAATCTGACCCCCAGCCCAGGTCCCACCCGGAGTCCAGGACCAAGTCAGCCTGGCCCGCTCACGGCTTCAGTGCCCTTGGCCTGTCCCCAGCTGGACCCCAGCCCGCCTGCCTCAGGGCCTGACAGCCCGGATAGACTCTTCTCCATCTCTGACCTCCCGCCGATGCCCTCCCCTGTCCTCGTGCTCTAGAAACTTCTCCCAAGCCCCAACCTTCGATCCAGACTGGCAGAAGACTAACCCCCCTCCTGCCTCCCTCCTCCGAACTTCCTGAACATGCCGGGCCGGTCCCATGGGTCCCCCAGGGGTGCTCCCTGACCCTTGGCCTTGCACGAGGGTCCCCAGGAGCCCTGCTTCATTTCCCTTCCCCTCCTCTGCCTCAGCCTTTCCGTGCAAGACACGCTCACACCCTGAGCGGCCGGCAGCTCCGACAGCCTGCTGGGGCATTTGGGGTCTGAGCTCTGGATGCCCAGCACCCCCCGTCCCCCCAGCTCTGAGCAGGTGGGCAGAGCACCCGGCCCCCGCCCGTAACCTGACCAATTCCCGGGTCCTTCCCTCCGCTTCTGGGAGAGGGCCCGTCTCATGCAGGCAGCGGGAGCTCTGCCCAGAGCTCCGCTCCCCCTCTTCACCCTCTGCCTTTGCAAGACCCGCTCCGGCTCCGAGTCACCGGCACCCTCACCCAGGTCACCCGAGCCGCCTCCTGCTCTGTGTGTCCAGCAGCCATGGGCAGCCCGCGGGCGACGCCTGCTGCACCTGCCGCGGGGGCCGCTGCATCTTCAGGGACAGGGAAGTCTTCTCAGCCCACTCCTTTGTCCGTCTCGGGTCTCATCCGCACCCCCAAGGAAGCCCACCCACGGTGCTCCCTCCCTGGCGGCTGCGTCCCTCAGGGTCAGGCTGGCTGGCCCCGGGCTGGGACCTGCGCTCATTCCTCAGGGTATGAGGAGGGATTCAGGGCATCACTGAGCAGCTCGAGTGTGGGAGGGGGCTGGCTTTTAGGGGTGGGGGAGGTGTAAGGCCTAAAGGCCCCCAGCCTGCTCCGCGGAGGGGCAGGAGGTTTGGGGAGGAGGGGTCTGAACCGGGAGGGTGTGTCTCAGGGTGCTACGGGGGGGTCCCCAGAGGGCTACCAGTGCAAAGGTGGGATTGCCGAATGTCCCACGCAGCCCGACTCCTGCCTCGGCACCTTGGGGTTTTTCCTTGGGGACACTGGGTGGGGCCCAGCGTCCGGGCCTGTTGGAAAAGTACCGGCCAGCAGTCCACTGAGACATCGCTTTCTCAGGTTGATGGTTAATCCTGGGCGTCCCTGGACAACAATCTGGCTGGTTTCTGGGAATGCCCTGAGTGGGAGGGGTTCGTGGCCGCAGGCTGGGGCCGAGCATGGAGGCTGCCGCTACCCCCGAAGGCCCTGGGGGCGGGTGGACGGATGTGAGGAACCCCCCCACACACAGGTCAGGGTTCCCTGGACCCCGGTACTGCTGTCTGCTGCCTTTCCTTGGGCTGCAGGGGACGGCTTGGAGCCCCCGGTTTGGGGTCTGGGCCCTTTCTCCAAGCAGCATCCCCGCCCCCCGCGGTCCGTGATGGGCCCTGAAGGCCCTCAGGGGGGAGAGGCGGAGCCTCTGGGAGCTTGGCTGGACGTCCTTGTCAGGACAGCAGGGCCTCATGGCAGCCACGGGGAGGGAGGAAGCCAGAGCTTGGTCCCAGCTCTGCCTCCTGCCTGGAGGCTCCACATCCCCAGGACTCAGTTTCCTCAGGTGCAGGGGAGGGGCTGACCCTGCCACCCTCCTGCAGGGGCTCTGTGTGAGGGGAGCAGCGGGTGCAGGGGGCCGACGTCCCTGCCCCTCTCCTCACAGCATCCCAGGCTTTGGAGACTGAATATCCTAACTAAGCCTCATTTGAAATCCCAGAGGAGGACGAGCTGCCGAGAAGTTCCTCCCTGAGATCTGGGCTCCGTCATCCGTGGCATCCCCACTGCCCTGCACGGGGCGCCCCAGGCAGACCCTGCCTTTGCTGGCGGTGTCCAGTCTTTCTGAGCCTCCGCGCAAGGCCCAGTGGCCACACGGGGCAGCCCCGGGCTCTGCCTTCTCCACGGTCCCCATCTCTGCTGCCCGCTGCCTCTGGGTCCGAATTTCCCAGCCCCCAGGGGCAGGTGCCGCTCCAGGCTAGCCGAGGGTCTCACCGAGGGTCTCATCCCTCCCTGGGGCCTGGGGCCCTGAGCAGCTCTCACAGCTCGCTGCGTGCTGTCGCCGGACCGTGCTGCTCTCCCGCGGTCCTCCCATCTGGCTGGGCCTCCCCTCCGTCTGGGTCTCCCGCGGTCCTCAGACCCAGACTCCCCCCGTTCTGGGCCTTGTTCAAGGGGCCGATCAAGCTGAGCTCCAGCGGGGACGAGGACTTCCATGTCCACAGCTGAGAGTCCCACTTTTCCAGCCTCGGGGTGCTTTCCCGCCGAGCAACGGTGTCTCCCCCGAGAGGCTGGCCGGGCGAGTTGAACCGCAGCTCAGGGAAACCTGCTACAGAGGACTCGTGGGCTCATCGTGATGTGCCGCGAGGTCGGGAGAGGCTCCTCCCAGAATCCAAGCCCGCGGAGGAGAGATTGAGGCTCAGAATACTGCCCAGGGACCCCCACCTGGAAGAAGGGGTTTCTGCGATGTGTGACGGAAGCACTCGAGTTACCAAGGTCCCCGAGAAAATTAGGGTCAGCAGGAGCCAGACGCACACCCGACGCCAGTAGCGTACCGATCCTACTGCTACACCGGCGAAAGCTAAGACGATGCCCGGCCCTGCCAGGCGCTAGCGAAAGAGCTGCTCCTGCTTCAAGATCTTCTCAGAACGCGGCTTCCACACTCTAATCTAGTAAGTTCCTTCTAAGAAACTCCGTCCACAAGTTCAGAGACGGGGACCGCGGCAGCATCTACAGAACCAGCCCGACGCCAGGACGGCCGACTGGAGGAAAACGGGTGACGGTCCCCGTGCGGCCCCTCTCCAGGGCTTGTGAGTCTGACGGGCTGGGACGCGCTTGTACACGAAGTGCACTGTGCCCACCGACCCCGCTGGGAGTGGGGGTCACCACAGATCTGGGGTCCCTGGGTGCACATGCGGGTGTCCGAAGAAAATGCCTTTTTCTCAGCTCCTGTGCCTTTTCCAACTATGTTCCAAAAACGTGAGAACGATAGTTCTCAGAGTACACACGTGCGTCCTGTCACCTGACAACAGGACCTCGGTCGTCCAGCGAAGGCCTCCTCCGCTGTTTCCCACTCAACAAAGGGGAGGGTCTCTGCAGGGTGGACCCTGGGCTCCTCCCCCTCTCCTGGAGGTCCTGGAAGCTCATGCCCTGCCCACTGCCCCGCCCAGCTCCTGTCACAACAAAGGCCCACTCACCACCCCCCTAGCCGATCCCCCTGACAGGTCGGTGAAGACTCAGCAGTAAACAGGCAGGCGGGGAGGGGGCTCCAGGGTCACTGTGCTGGCCGCCTCCATGGGGAGCTGCCCTGTGTTGGGCGGGCGGAGCTGGGCGTCCCTGCTTGCGTGAGTGTGGCATTCGGAACATGGGGCCTTTTGCCAGTGGCGGCAGGTGCGAGGGACAGGACAGCTGGGCACCCAGACTCTGTCTCTCAGTCTCTCTCCCCGGCCCCCCAGCTCCCCGTGGCCGCCTGTCCCCACAGAGAGTGCCCTGCTCCCCCTTCCCCCTGGGAAGACAGGGGCAGAGGAGACACGGAATATCAGAGTGGGGGGTGGGTGGCTCTTAGAGCTTAACTCCAGGCCCAGACGTCCATGAATGCAGGCTTGGGGGCGGGGGTGGGGACAGGAGGACATCAAACATCCCCTCCCGTGACTTCTGACTACTCAGTAACTCTGCTCCTTCAGGAAAACAAACAGCCCCAGCCCCGTTGAAGACAAAGGTTAATGACTTCGGAGATCACGGGACAGCCCAGCGCCTGCCCTGATGTGCCCTCCCACACCTGCTCCCTCCTGAGCCCGCCCCACCTGCTCACCTGCTGGGCCCGCCCTCACCTGCCGCCTGCCCTGAGGACTTCAGCCTGGGGGGGGTGTCACTGATAACCAATCCCCAGGCTATGCATGCTGTCCCCGGGCTTTGGGGTGCTGTCCTGTGCCCTGGGGGATACCCAGGAGCAGGGCTTCTTACTTTGGCTCCCTGCCCCACACATGAGGAGGCCTGAGCCGTTCTCCAGGGATCTGGAAGGTGGGGCAGCCTCTCCTAAAACTGATGTGAAAAATACTTAATGCGGGACGTGTTCCCTGCTGAAATAAAACCTGGACAGACAGCCCCCAACTCTGAGGAAGGACGGAGTCCGTGGTGCAGGGCCCACGTGGGCTGCACGTGTTTAACCCCAGCACAGTAGCAGAAGGTGAGGCAGAGTCTCCGCTGTCAGCGTCGGCGCCGTGAGAAGGTTCTTCTTCCTGCGGGCGCATGCGACACTCGGCCGTCTGTGGAGCCACGTGCAGCCCATGTCTGTGCCGGGGACCCGCGCCCCGGCCGCCTCACTCCAGCACCGCCATCCGCCCGAGATGTGGAGTCGGACCGCGGATGGACTCACGTGGCCAAGGACGAGACAGAAACGCACCCGGTTCGTCTCTGAGAACCGAATCAGGGGTACGGAGGATCACGCGGGACGGACAGCTCCAAGGAGCAGGATCCTCCCATTTTTAAAATGTACTGTCGGGAGTCTGGGGCTCCGTCGGTTAAGCGTCTGCCTTCGGCTCAGGTCATGATCCAGGGTCCGGGGATGGAGCCCCGTGTCCGGCTCCCAGCTCGGCGGGAAGCCTGCTTCTCCCTCTCCACTCCAGAATGCAGGAGAGCACGTCCGCGAGTGCACACCTGATCCTCACAGACAAAGGACCCCAAAGGCCGCGGCCTGGCTCGCGTCGGAAAGAAGTGGGGGTTCCGCGGGGAGACCGACGTCCGGGGTTCGCTGCCGCGCACTGAGAGCTCCCTGGACAGGAAGCGTGTCCTGGGCTGTGGCGCTCATCCCTCGGGGATGCCGTTTTAGGGAACAGAAAGGGCCCCTCGGTCCCGGGAGGGCAGGAGCCATGTGCACGGACGTCTGTGCGCCCTCAAGGGCCACGGGGACGCACCGGAAGCTCCTCCCGGCACGAGGGGCACCGGACCAAAACCCGCGCTCCCGGGGTCACCTTGTACTGAGGCTCTCTGTAGAACTCAACCCCTGAGAGGGTGAGAAACGGCTGTTGCCATAAGGTCAGGACTCGGAAGCTGTCGGGAGGCTCTGCCGCTGCGCAGGAGCCACGGGAGGGCGACCGTGACCACCGCGGCCCTGAAGGGAAGGCACAGGCTTCAGGAGCGGCATGGGGAGCGTCCGCACTGCGGGGACCTTGCCGTGAGGCCGCAGGACGCAGACCCCTGCCTGTGCCCCATGGGCTCAAGCGGCTGACGGACCAGTGCGGGAGGCAGAGGGACGAGCAGCTTTGTGGCGACAGTGGCCCGAGGACGGTGGGGACAGCAGCGTTCAGAGCAAACAGCCCCACGTCCTCATGCGACTGGCGAGCTGCCTCGTTAGCGAGCTGCGTGAGGGCGTCTTCGAGACCTGGCAGCCGACGGGGCCGTGCGAGGGCAGGAAGCAGGTGCAGCTGTTAGTGGCAGATGCCGGGGACCGTCTGGGAAGGCCCGTGGCTGCGAGGAGCAAGATGCTTGTGACGCCCACGTTCTGGAGGCTTCCGAGGCATCCTGAAGATTGACAGGAAGGGTCAGCCTCGGGATAGAGGGGATATCTGAAGGGGTGTTTTGAGGGAGGTTTAGCCAAGGCCCATAAAGGTGGGGTCGGAGCTCTGTGTCAGGCCACCAGGGAAACGCAGGCACCGGGCGAGTCCCCAGGAGAAGGGCTGTGGGCCGGGTGCAGTGGGCGCCTCTGCGGGCCGGAGGCACAGACCTTCCCACCCTGGTGTGCGGTGCGGTTTCTCTGGGGAGGGCGAGAGTGCCTGGGAAGGGACAGACGCGGGAGGGTGTGTGTTTCTGGAATGTTCTGTGTGCCCGCTTTCCGGAAGTTCATTAACCTGGAAAACAGTGATAGATGTGCCTACAAGTACGTTCGTCAGGGACAAAGGGAGCCGAGAGGAGCCGCGTGGAAATTGTCTACAGCGTTACCGTCTCCCCAGCGCACTGCATACTCGTGTGTTCCACAGAAAAGGTGCTGTTTAAAAGGCAAATTTAATACAAAGTAATAAAAAATGAAATAAATAAAATTGCAAATTTAGTTTAAAATCTTAATTTTTTTTAAAGATTTTATTTATTTATTTGACAGACAGAGATCACAAGTAGGCAGAGAGGTAGGCAGAGAGAGAGAGAAGGAAGCAGGCTCCCCGCTGAGCAGAGAGCCCGATGCGGGGCTCGATCCCAGGACCCTGAGATCATGACCTGAGCCGAAGGCAGCGGCTTAACCCACTGAGCCACCCAGGCACCCCAAAATTTTAATTTTTTTTAAAGACCTGCACTTGTCTAGATGGTTGTAGACAACTTTTTTTTTTTTTTTAAGATTTTATTCATTCACTTGAGATAGAATGAGAGAGAGAGTGAGCACAAGCAGGGGAGCTGCAGAGGGAAGCAGACCCCTCGCCAAGCAGGGAGCCTGATGCGGGGCCGGATCCCAGGCCCCTGGGACCATGACCTGAGCCGAAGGCTGATGCTCAACTGACTGAGCCACCCGGGTGCCCCTAAAATTTTAAATTTAATAAAATGCTCAAAAGATAATATTAGGTAAAAGTCATGCACAGTTCAACTTCAAGCAGGGAGCGAGTGTGCCGGGGTCGCTCGTACGCACACGCACACTCTGGTGACCCGGACACAACCTGGGGGTTAGGGGCACCGTCCCCGCATGGCAGAAATCCCGCCTCAACTTTTGACTGAACCGCAGTCGCTCGCAGGTGACCGGAAGCCGCCCCGATGGCCTGAAGCGGATGACGACACCCTCCGTGGACGCACGCCTCCTACCTGGTGTCCCTCGGAGCCACGAGGCAGAGAACAAGCCCCACGGCGTCGTGTGTGTCGCACGCTCTGTGCCAGCTGGCCCGGCCGTCCCCCGTCAGTGGGAAAACCGTGCGGACCCTCGGAGCCACGCGCGCGTCTCTGCAGGCGCGGCACAGAGTCGGGCCTCGCGAGCACCCCTTCTCTGGTGGGAAGTGTTGCTACGGCGGGCGCGGGAGAGCGGGCTGCCACGGAGGACGGGCTGCGGGGACGGGCCTCTGACCCGGCGCTGGGGAGGCCGGGTGCCATCCCCGTCACTGGTGGGGACTCTGTCCCAGGGTCCTCGCCGGCCACAGGACACGGGCCCGTGGGGGGCAGCTCCCGCTGCCCACAACATCCCCCATCCCCCGTCCACTGGGAGGGAGGCACGTGGGCCCTAGGACCCGGACGGGGCTGGGGGGGAGGCGGCCTCGGCCATCCTGACTGTTTCCAGTCACCACTGTACTGAATGCAAAGGCTCCTTGAGTCTCTCCACCTGAGCCACTGGGCCCTTTGGTCACCAAGACTGTGGAGCGTGGCCCCGGGGGAGCTTCCCCCGTGAGTGGAGTGCGGGGAGGCCCCAGCCTCCGTCCCGCTGCCTCCCTGGACAGGACCCTCTTGGGGTGGCGCCGCAGGGACCCCTCGCTGGGTCGATGCTGAGCGTCCCGGGGCCTTGGGTGCGGTGGGTAAGCAGGAGGCGACATCCTGCCCGTGGATGTCCCCTCCACTGCGAGGACAGAATGGAAGCAACGAGAGAGCAAATAAACTGCGTGTTCGAAGGAAATGATGCTACGGAACAGGGGAAGGAAAGTAGAAAGGGCACAGAGGTGGGGCAGGGACAGGCCGGCCGGCCGCGGTGCTGGGAGGGCCGAGGCCCCCGTGACAGGAGGTCGGGGAGAGCAGCCTGGTGGATGCTGCAGGAGGACGGGTAGGAGGTGCATGCCGCGCAAAGGTCCTGGGGCAGATGTGGGCCTGGTGGTCAGGGGTGACCAAGGGGAACCTCGGGCTGGAGTTGAGGGGTCAAGGTCAGAGTCCAGGCAGGTCAGGTGGGACCTTACGGCCACTGAGGCCTTTGCTTCTAGACGAGCAGGAGCTGACATGAGGGCACAGGCGGGAGCAGGGGGGCAAGAGCCCGCCACCTCAATGGGGCTGTGGGAGCCCTGCCTGCACCCCGCATCTGCCCCCCAAGTACACGGAGCATGAAGGTCACCCAGGGACTGTGGCGCCGTCACCAGGCACCCAGCCTTGTTGGCACTCCGCTAGGACCTCGTCCCCCACGCGTGAGTGGGGGCCCTCCGCAAGGTCCAGGGCCAGGGAGCCTGGGGGCCCACAGCAGCCCCTGTTCCTGCTTCCGAGACCCTGGTCCGGTCAGGCTCAGCCCCAGGCACCTGGCCTTCCGGACGTGCTCCCAGCAAGGAGCCGCGGAGCTGCGGGGGACGACTGTGCTTGCGGAGGACAAGCCCCTTCACTCCCGCCCTTCACCAGCCCTCGGGGTCCAGGCCACACCTCCCTGCTTCCGGAGTGTGCCTGCCCCCCCCACAACCCTCCCCGGGGCCTGGGCCAGCCTGGGACACCTCTCTCCTCTCTCTCCTTCTGTCTGTCTTGGCGTCTCTCCCTCCGTCTCTGTCTCTGCGGTGGCCTGTGCCTGCCCGGCCTGCATTGTTATCTCGGAACGAGACGCCCCTAAATTCTGACCTGATCGCTCCCTTGCGGTCTCCACCCCTCCCTAGTCCCCTGTCCTGGGGCAAAGGTCAGATTCCTGAGCTCACCCCTCTCTGAGTGGCCCTCGCCCGTCCTCACCGTCCTCACGCGAAGAACCCTCGGATGTCAGTGTGAACGGTCTCACGGGGTGGGGTCGGGGTCAGGGCATCCCGTGCCCAGCCTTGGGGATGTTATTATCCGGTGGCACAGGTCCCCGGGGAGCCTGACAAGCAGACAGTCGCCGTGACGGAGCCCGTCCCCCTGGGAAGGACCAGGTGGCAGGGAGAGCTTGGTGCCCCGCTGACCCCAAAAGCTGGTCGGAGGCCGGGGACGGGCGTTGCCGGGGAAAGTCCTGTGGGCGGGCCGGGCGCTGCGTGGCCACTCACCAGAGGCGCGGCGGCCGGCGAGCAGCCAGGACTGCGGTGGGGTTTCGGGAACTGAGTTGGGAGGGGCCCCCGTCATCCCTGCACACAACCTTCACCCCGAGGTCCCTGCTCTGCCTCAGTCTCTGCTCAGACGCCAAACCCTGGGCGGGGTTCTCTTCTGGCCCCCCAGCCTTGCCCCCGAGGGCACCGAGTAGTGGCCAGGGGTGTGGGGGGCTGCCCCACGCAAGGCACTGGACGCAAGGGACTCCAGCTGCCCCAGGGAGAGGCTGGGTGGCGGACGAGTGATGCCTCGGGGAAGTCCGTGGACCAGAGAGCCCTGGAGCCCAGTCTGGGTCCCTGAGTCCTAGAGGCCCTGAGTCCACAATAGCTCTGGGTCCCCATATGCCAGAGCTTGGCCCAGGAGGGGTCTGGGCAGCCCCAAGCTTGGTGTGAACAGGGCAGTGGGCTGCTCCCAGGGCCCAGGGTCCCCCTCATGTCCTGGACTGGGATGGAGGCTCAGGGATGCCCCAGCACTCAGCCTGCTGGCAGAGAGCTGGGGAGACAGGGCCGCTCAGGGCTGCGCTCTGCTTCGGGGTGGGGGGTGTGGCCACGAGAGAGCATCCCGGGGTCGGGGAGGAGCAGCGTCCCGCCGAGTCCGCCAGGCTATTGAGCTGGGGGTGTGGGTCTGGCCCAGGAGCACCCTGGGGGGTGGGGGACGGCAGACTCGGGCGTTTACACAGCGGGAGGGGCTGGCTGGCACCTGCAGAGCTGCTTCCGAGGGTCTGCCGAGCCTCCGCAGATAAGGCATTAACAGCTGGGGCGGACTGGCCGTCAGATCTGCTGACGCCAGGCGCCTGGGGCAAGGTGCCAAAGGTTCCCTATAAAGTGCCGGGGCTCTGGGCCACTGGCCACTCACCCTCCGGCTGCTGGCCTGCCTCTGTGGGGAGGGACCTGCCTGGTGACCACCATGGTGAGGCTCGTGCTGCCCAACCCGGGCCTGGAGGCCCGGATACCCTCTCTCGGCCAGCTGGAGACCATCGAGGCGGAGGAGGCCAGCTCCCGGCCCAAGTGGGACAACAAGGCCCAGTACATGCTCACGTGCGTGGGCTTCTGCGTGGGCCTGGGCAATGTGTGGCGTTTCCCTTACCTGTGCCAGAGCCACGGCGGAGGTAGGCCACGGGGCTGGAGGGACGGGGGACGGCAGACAGGGGCCTGGGGTGAGTGGCGCCACGTTCCCCTGGGACGCCAGCACCCCCGGGCCGCGGGCAGGACGGCACGCATTTGTGCCTTCCCTCGGAGCGCCACGTGCCTCCACGCGTGTGCCGGGGGCCGGGCCGGGCCGGGCAGGGCTGGGCTGGGTGGCCCGTGGTCCGGGGCCATCTGTTCCCAGCTCATGGCAGGAAGTGAGGGATGTCCACGGCCCTGACCCTGCGCGCCCAAGTGTCCAGGTGTGGGGAGCCCTGCCCTGTTCTCGAACACATCTGACCTGCATGTGGGGGTCTAAGAGGAGCCGGCCACTGCTCCGGATGGAGCCCGCCCCCCCGAGTCTGGCAGGGCAACGAGCCCAGCTGTCTTCGTGTCCACCATGGGGCCCCATCTCAGCTCTCCCTGTGCTTGGTGCGTGTCCTAAGGCCAGAGCTGGTGCCACCTTCCTGGAGGGACGGGGGCAGGCGACCCGCACAAGGCCACCCTGGCCTCGACCCCTCCTGCCCCCTCCAGAGGCCTCTGGGGGCCTTGCCTGCAGCCCAGGGGTCTCTTTCCACAGGTTGAGGCTGCCCCTCCCCCACCCACAGGTCCCCCAGGGATGCTGGGTCAGTGTCCTCATGGCCTTGTCCCCTTGCCCACCCTCCCAGTGTCCGTGGGCTCCGGGATGTCCGTGTGTCCATGGCTCCTGCCTGCCAGCCCTGACAGGGGCGAAGGCAGAGGGGTCTGGCTCTGTGAGCCGGCTGGCGGCTGCTCTGCGGACACAGGTGCTCCGGGGACGGGGGGCAGCAGGGGCTGTCTTCCTTCTGTCTCTGAAGGACCTACAGGCTCTTGCCTGGGCTTTGGGATGTGGAAGTTTGCTCAGGAAAAGCAGAAGTGGTTCCAGGTCAAGCCCAGCAGCCCTGAGCTCCCACGCTTTGTCTTTCCTTCCTGTGCTTCTGGGAGGTGGGGACCGTGGCGCTGGGGGCAGGGGGGTGAGAGATGGGTCCCCAGGAACAGAGCCCCTGATGTCAGCGCCGCTTCCTTCTGAGACTGCCCGGTAACCTGCCCCCCGGGGTGAGAGCGGGCACTGGGCCGTGTCAGGAAAGGTCCTCCGACTGGGAGCAATTCTTGTGTGTGGCCCCAGGCGGGGGATGTCGGGGATGTCGGACCAGAGGACTACAGAGCCGGAGTCCGTGTGGCCTCTCGGCTCCTCCCCTGAACTCCCCGCCCTGGGCCGCTGGCTCTCTGGGCACGGGCTCCCCTCGCCGAACACATCTCGGGCTGGGCTTTGCTTCAGGAGATCCCCATGAGCTCAAAGAGCACGGTCCTTCTAGGCCTTGGCCAAGGGGAGCCCGCGCTGGCCCTCCCGGGCCCTTCCCTTCGCAGCCGGCAAGCTCTGGAGGGCTGGGCCTGGGCTGTACCCTTGCAGCCTTAAGTCACACTGGCCACCCTGACCAGGAGGCCCTCGGGCTGGAGGCCACTGCGCTTCCGTCTCTGGCCCCCAGCCCCATCCTGGCTGCCGGGAGCAGTGCTCATGGGTGCGGGACCCCCAGCCTCCTCCCCAAGCTCTGTCTGTAGTGACCTCACGGCTCCCTGCCGACCGGGGGTGCACCGGGGCTGGGTGGGCCCAGGGGACGGGGAAGGGGTGGCAAGGCCCCTTTGGGCAGAGCCTTCTGGGCCTAGGAGGGCCGCGTTGTGAGCTCCAGGGTGCAGGCCCCAGGGGAGGAGGGCCCCAGGAGTCAACCCAAGGTGGCGCCCCTCCCAGGGTCACGACCTCCAGGTCCTGGACAAGCTGCCGCCCCTGGGTGCCCTCCCCAAGGCCGGCTGAGAGCGGGGCCGCGCCCCGGGGCACTCCAGGTGCTGACTGGGACCCCCAGAGCAGACAGGCAGCTGGAAGGGAGGCCAGGGGTGGGCCAGACCCAGGGAGTGAGGAGCTCACGGCCGCGGCATCTTCCCCGCACAGGACCGCTGTCTGGCCCGCGGGTCTGTGACTGGCGCCGGCTGCTCAGAGCTACGGGCAGGGGGCCAGAAGGCCAGGAAGGCCCTGGGGGAGGGGCCGAGAGGCCATCCTCAGCTGCCTTTAGGGACCCGTGCTGGTCTGTGGGCCCCTGGGGGAGGCGGCCGGTGCCCCCAGCACACCTGCTGCTCAGCCCATCCGCAAGGATGCCATGTTTCCCGGACCGCTGCGGGTGATCGGGAAAAGCCCAAGTGCGACCCGCACCACGGGCGGCCTGTCGAGGGTTTGCGATCAACCCTCCAGCCTCCCGGGCGCCTCCACAGCCCAGCACGTGTCTGCCGGCCGTGACCCTGCGCCTGGCTGGGGGCTCACAGGGCTCCTCTCTGGCAGACCTGCTCAGCGCCCCCCTGCCCCAGTCTCCCCGCCAGGGTTATGTGCTGGCAGGTGCGTCTCCTGCGGGCACCAGCCGCTCCTCCTGCCCCGCCCGCCGCCTCCACCTGTCCACCCACCCAGCGGGCGCCGGGCAGCACCAGGAGGCCCGTCTCCCAGGACCTTTGGAAGCACATCTGGGCGCCACGGTGCCCGCCTCTGCTCCCTGCTTCCCCACCTCGCCCCAGGCGCTGGTTCTGAAAGGAAAGCCGTGTGTCCCTGGGGCTTTCCCTGGACCAGGTATTGCTGGAGAACATGCTTGTCCTGGGGACGAGCAAGGGGCCGAGGTCCCGGGGCTGGGGGCGCCAGGGGGGGCGGGCCTCAGGGGACCCAGAGGGCTCCGCTGGGGGGTGGTGTGGACGCGTCCCCCAGGCTCCCACTCTCTCCCTCCACGGCCGTGCCCGCTGCAAGCCGAGCCTGAGGCACAGGGATCCACTGGTCTGTGGGCCCGGAGGGGCTCCTGTGAGGGAGGGTGCCGGGAGCGCAGGCAGTGGCAGACGCGCCCTGGATAAGGGGGTCTCCCAGTGAGGTTTCCAAGCATGAATAGGAGTTTCCTGCCGGCGATTGAGGGGCGGGGAGACCGGTGCTGAGAGCAGCATCACGAGACAAGCCACGGGATGGAAGGGCGTTTGCAGACTTGGTGTGCTGCCGTGCGCGTGTTTTCTTGGTACTTTTGCTCCAAGGTTTTCAGATTAAGCCCCTAAGGAGACGTTGGAAAGGAAAGTCTTTTCTTTTTGTAACTAGACCCTCACTGACACGGGGACCCAGCGAGCAGGTCCTGCTGGGCTCTGAGTGGCCCGGGCTGTGCCCTCATACCCAGGGGGCATCTAGCTGGTGGCTCTTCCTCTCCTGGTACCTGTCCTTGGATTTGCTTTTATGTCATTGTCAAGCCCACACCCGTGAGTTCCTGGAACTTGGACCCCTGCCTCTGACGCAGCCCCAGCTTCTGAAGGAGCCTGGTTCTGGAGCCCCGGCTAGGGATTGAGGCCACTCGGGCAGTCCTATGTGTAGGACAACGACCCATGGCAGGAGGCCTGGCGCTCCCAGCACGAGGACCCCACAGACAGAAGGACGGAGACATGTGAGAGCGAGGAGAGAGAGGGCTGTGGCTCTGTCCCCCTCACACACCCATGCAGGCACCGACACACGCACACATGTGGACACGCCCACCCACTCGCGCACCTGCACACAAGGACACTCACGCCCGCAGGCACGTACGTGTGGACACACAGTGCCCCCGCCTGCCTCCCCCGGGGCCCTCTAGGTCAGGGTCTGAGCCCCACCCTGACCAGGAGAGCAGCACCCGAGGTGGAGGCGGCTGGCGCAGGCGTGGGTGTGGGAGGAGTGGGGTTGGGGTGACGGGCATGACAGATTCGAGGAGCAGGACAAG
This sequence comes from Mustela nigripes, assembly GCF_022355385.1. NCBI lineage: Eukaryota > Metazoa > Chordata > Mammalia > Carnivora > Mustelidae > Mustela > Mustela nigripes. The sequence goes on from NC_081568.1 coordinate 651,094, forward strand.
CAGAACGAGCAAGTTGGGCAAGGAGCAGGGGGCGGTGTGGCTTCAGGCCAGGGGCTAGAGAACATGGGAGAAAGGACGCGGGGGCGGGGGGTGGGGAGCAGAGCGGCCTGAGGCTGTCCCAGATGCCCCTGCTCTTGGGACGGGACCCCAGGCCGGGCAGGGGCCAGTACCGTCCCTCAGCAGGTCATGGCCGGCCCCCATCAGCGCGGACCGAGAGCCATCCCGGCGAGAAAACAGCCCAGTTCAAGGGTCTCGGTCCACAGGGGTCTAGGGAGTCCAGCGCCTGTGGCTACCAGGCAGGGACCCAAATCCCCTGTCAGTCCTGAAGCAGGAAGCGTCCGGTCTCCGCCACAGAGCCGCATCCTGGCCCGCGTCCAGGCCGGGGGGGACCACGGCTGCGCTCATCACTGCTGGGCCACACTCAGCACCGTCCCCCGCCGTGGTTGCGCCTGGAAAGCCTCCTGGGCTCCCGGGCAGTCTGGGGACCCCAGTGGTCGCCTTTACAATTTCCCTCCTCGACCTGCTCTCCGGCACCAAAGCTGGGGGTTTTGTGAGATGCCGGGGGTCCTGGTGACTCCACGAGGGCGGTGAGGCCCCTGCTCGCGCGCGTCCATGCTGGCTTCCCGAGGCTCAGAATGACTCCCTCTGGTGTGCGACCTCCGGGTCAGCCTCGGAACCCTGGGCTCGCGGGACCTGTGCCCTCTGACCCTTCCCCACCGCCCAGCGGAGGCTGCCGAGCCCCCCCACGCTCCGTCTAGCACAGCGACCCCGGCGCTCATTCCCAGGGGCCGCCGTGGGCTGCGGACAGACGCTACCGCGGGGCAACGGTGCAAGGCAGCTCCGTGGCAAATGGTGCCTGTGGCCGTGAGGTCCCAGGCCGGTGTTTGTGCTGCCATTCTGAGGCGCCGTCAACAAGCACCGTGTCCCCAGGGGCCCCCCCGTGCTGCCCCCGGCCCCCACTGCCGCCTTCTCCCTACGCAGGCGCCTTTATGATTCCGTTCCTCATCCTGCTGGTCCTGGAGGGCATCCCCCTGCTGCACCTGGAGTTCGCCATCGGGCAGAGGCTGCGGAAGGGGAGTGTGGGCGTCTGGAGCTCCATCCACCCGGCCCTGAAGGGCGTCGGTGCGTGTCCGGGGCCCTGCCCAGAGCCAGGGTTCACAGCGGCAACCCCCCTTCCTTCTCTGCCTAATTTCAGGGACAGGAGGGGCCCAGGGCTCCACGCCCAGGCCTGTGCAAACCCATCCTTGGGATCTCAGGGGACCGTGGGCCACAGGTCCAGGCCCCATCACTGCCGGCTACCAGGGACCAGCCGGGCAGCTGAGGCCATCCTGAGACCCAGGTGCCCAGGGCATGAGGGTACAGACATGCATGGAGTGTAGAGCCCCTCCTCCCCGCCCAGATCAGGGCTCAGCAATGGCCAGACTGACCAGGAGGGGCGCTGACCACGGAGTTCCTTCCTAGCACTGACCCCTCCCCCAGTGCCGGCCCCTCCCCCCCAGAGCGGACCCCTCCCAGTGCTGACCTCCCCGTCATCCCCGCAACGCCCCCCACTCCTGAGCAGTGACGGTCTCGTCCCCCAGGCATTGCGTCCATGTTCGTGTCCTTCATGGTGGGCTACTACTACAACACCATCATCGCCTGGGTCATGTGGTACTTCTTCAACTCCTTCCAGGACCCCCTGCCCTGGAGCGAGTGCCCACTCAACGCCAACCGGACGGGTGAGACTTGGCGGGGCCGCGGTGGGGGCGGGGCCCCGGCGCTGGCGGTGGGGGGAGCCGCGCCCTGGGACAGGCGGCCCACGGCCCACGAAGAGCTGTGATTTCCAAGTTCCGGAGCCGCCGTAGCTCAGGTCTTGCAAAACCAGAGCCCGTTTAAGGCTTCCCTCTCGGGAGGGGTGGCAGCACCTGTGTTGTTACGGAGGAGACGGGACACCTGCCCACCTGTCCCCGCCAAGCAGGCAGTGGATGTGGAGTTCCAGGTGCCCCAGAGAGCTGCTCCCCAACATCTGCAGGGCAGTGTCCCGCTTCCCACTGGCCTTTCCTGCGCAGTCCCCAGAGGCTCTGCAGAGCGCTCTCGCCCCTCACTGTCTGCTCCTTCTGGGGGTCGAGGGCCCTCAGGGAAAGGGGGAGCGGGCCCTAGGCTGTGGCCCGTGAGGGCCTGGGGACGCGTGAGAGCAGGGGCGGGGCTATGGGCACACACGCCCATCGGGACGTGGGCAGCCTGTGTTGTGAGCGTGGGTCGGACAAGCAGATGTGGCCAGTGTGGTTTGCTGCACGGATCCCTCCGGATGTGCTTGGACGGGAGCCGGCAAGGCAGGCCCTCGGAGTCGAGAAAGGACGAGACCCACCCCCATGGCCTCTCTTGCTGCTTTCAGGGACCTTTCAGGTCACGGTCCCTATCTCGGGAGATGGGGTCGGGGTCCTCCAGGACTGATGGCTTCCCTCTTCTCGGGGTGTCAGGCTGGCCTGGAAGGACACCCAGGACCCTGGAGGCCAAAGGGATGAGACCGTGTGAGATTGAACACTGTGGCCCGGGGTGGGCCTCAGCCCGGGAACCGGAGAGACCTGTGACCCGTGCGCGGCAGAGCCCCTGGCCGAGGGCCGACTCCCAGCTCAGCCTGTGGGTCTCTCATGTGCCTGTAGCGGGGCAAGAGGGAGAAGGGAGGCAGCGGAGGCCTTGTGTGCACAGGCGCGTGGGTGTGCGTGTGTGCACACTCGTGCCGCGAGTCGTGTCTGCGTGAGGTGCACGTGTTTGTGCGAATGTGCACGTGTGCGGGCGTGTCTGTGTGCACGTGTGCGGGCGTGCACAGGCATGCTTGTGTGCACAGAGGAGTGTGTACGTTGTCCCTACTGTCACTGTCCCGAGGCACAGCTCGGGGCTGGGCTCCTGTCCTCTGCGGCGGCTCGCACTCCCTGACCCGCTCTGACTGGTGGGGACGCCCGCCCCAGGCTACGTGGACGAGTGTGCCCGCAGCTCCTCCGTGGACTATTTCTGGTACCGGGAGACCCTCAACATCTCCACCTCCATCAGCGACTCCGGCTCCATCCAGTGGTGGGTCCTGCTCTGCCTGACCTGTGCCTGGAGCGTCCTCTACGTCTGCACCATCCGCGGGATCGAGACCACCGGGAAGGTACTGGAGGGGGTCACGCTCAGCCGCTGCGAGGGCCCCGCGTGTCCACTGTCGGGGAGGGGCCTCTGCTGCCCCTGAGCTCAAAGGGCTGCAGGCAAGTGGCTGCGAGAGCTCGGACCGGGGAGCCGGACCACCGCAGTTTCAGGACGTGGGTAGCGTGGGGATGGGCGCCTCTTCCTGCTTGCAGCCTGGGGCCGGGCACACAGGGAGGGGCGGGCCGCAGGTCCCACACTGTCACCCCTTCTCCTCGGGAGCCTGCTTGGCTCCACCAGCCCGTTGGCCCACACCTGCCCTGTCCGCAGGCTGTGTATATCACCTCTACGCTGCCCTACGTCGTCCTAACCATCTTCCTCATCCGCGGCCTGACGCTGAAGGGAGCCACCAACGGCATCGTGTTCCTCTTCACGCCCAACGTGAGTCTCCCACGGTCGGCCCAGGCCCAGAGGGCCCAGCAGAGGCCAGGCTGGGGGACGGCCAGCTCTGGGCCCCTCGTGGCATCCAGGCAGGGCCTGTCTGCTCGATGGTGACCATGTGGACTGAGGGCGGCCACCACGGGCTGTGCACCAGCTGTCCCCTCCAGGAGCCCTGCGTCCCCGTCCCCAGACCTTCCAAGCATGACTGAGGGTCTCTGTCCGGCTGCAGGTCACGGAGCTGGCCAACCCCGTCACCTGGCTGGATGCGGGGGCTCAGGTCTTCTACTCCTTCTCACTGGCCTTTGGGGGCCTCATCTCCTTCTCCAGCTACAACTCTGTGCAGTGAGTGTCGGGGGCTCTGCCTGCCCGCCCTGTGCCTTGGCTCCCCAGCCCCAGGGCGGGTGAGTGGAGGAAGGCGTAAGGGTGGCCCCGCTGACCCCGGGTCCCTGTAGGGCTGTGCCCGTGGGTGCAAAGAGGTGTGCTGCGGCCTCAGGAGGGCTTTCAGGAGTGAGGAACCCCAGGGAGAGCCGTTTACGACCCGACCTCCCCTGGTGTCTTTGCCCCAGCGATCACGAGCGCTGGTGTTCACCACCCCTACGCCCCGTTGTGCCTCAGCACCCAGAACCCCAGGAGGGCTGGCCCCTGCTGTCCACCACGGCCTGACACCTTTGTGGAAGGGGTCCAAACTGCAAGGGCCCTTCACCTCCACAAGCATTATGGGCACCTCCCTGTGCCCCACCTGGTGCACCAGGACCGTCCTGCTGGGACCCGTGGTCCCGCAGAGAGACAGACAAGCCACGGGAGTAGACGGGACGGGCGTAGGGCCAGGTGGGCTCACCCGCTGGCTGTGGTGTTGGCGGGACGGGGGCAGCCGAGGGGACGGGCCTGACAGCAGGTGCTTCCTCAGCCGGGGCCGTTTGCCAACTCAGTGCTCACCAGCGACTAGTGCAGTCACATTCCCGGCTCTGCCAGCCCCGGCACCAGCCCCAGAGCACGCCCTCGCCCCAAGGGAGACCTGCGCCCGTGTGCCCTCGCACCCACCCCTGCCCCCCGCCCGCTCCCTTGCTGGGCAGACTGGCCTGTTCCCAGCCTTTCACCATATGGACGGCCAGGAGCCGTCCTCCGTGCTGGCTTCCGTCCCTGAGCAGGACTTCCTCGGCGTCCACCCCTGCCGCAGCCTGTGTCACGCCTCCTGCCCTTCGCGCCGAGGATGCCCAGGCGTGGACGGGCCACACGGTCGCCCTCCCCCTCCCACGATGGACACAGGAGCTGTTTCCACCTTCTGGCGATGGCGAACATTCGTGTCCGAGCTCGGGGGCTGACGTGCCTTCGCTGCCCGTGGGGCGCCGGGGCGGGGCTGCTCTGGAGTTAAGGGCTCAGGGAGTGGTTTCCACGAGCCCACCCCACCTCCCGCCCCCAGCCATGCAGCAGCACCCGATCCCTGCTCGCCCTTGCCAGTGCCGGTCATCGGCCCCCACGCCGGCGGCCAGAAGCATCCGAAAGGGTGTGGGTCCTGGCGGGTGGGGCTGGGGCGTCGGTGTGTTCTCGAAGTGCTGAGCCAGGGTATGGGCTTCAGGTGTCCAGTGCAGGGGGCAGGGCCCAGCCCGTCTCCTCGAGGTCCCACGACCCGGGGCAGGTCTCCAGGGCCAGCGTGGCGGCGGCCTGGGGACACGGTGGGAAGGGAAGCGCGGGGTGGGCTGCGTCCCTCGTGGCTGCACCCTCCCCACTGGGCACCCCGTGCCTGTGCCGATTGGGTGCTGACTCCGGCGGGCGGGCGTCCCCGTGGGCCGTGACCAGACGCCATTCTCACACAGCAACAACTGCGAGATGGACGCTGTGATCGTGTCGGTCATCAACGGCTTCACGTCCGTGTACGCGGCCACCGTGGTCTACTCCATCATCGGCTTCCGCGCCACGGAGCGCTTTGACGACTGTTTCAACACGTACGTGGTGGCCCCCTGCCCCGGAGCTCGCGTATGGTCTCCGGGGAGCCGCCAGCCTGCAGCCAGCCCCCTGTCTTCCCAGGAACATCCTGACGCTCATGAATGGGTTCGACCTGCCCGAGGGCAACGTGACGCAGGAGAACTTCGAGGAGATGAAGCTTTGGTGCAACAGCTCAGATCCCGAGGCCTTCGCAAGGCTGCGCTTCCAGACCTGTGACATGAACAGCTTCCTCTCAGAGGTTGGGCCCCCGGGGGGTGCTCCGGGGATCCCTGGGCTGGGGCAGGGGGTGAAGGCGCCGTGCTTCCCCGTGAGCCGAGATCTGACAGGCCCGGAGTCCCAGCTGCCACAGAGCCTGTGCCCCAGGCCTAAGGCCAAGGCTGGGCCCTGGGGCCCCAGCGGCCTGGCCCCCTGCAGTGCCCGGCGTCAAACACGCCAATACCCCCAGGTCCACAAGTGCTGGAACTCCACCGACAAACACACAGACGTGCGCTGACCGAGCCCCCGCCCAGCTCTCCTCGCGGGCCTGGCTGACTCCGGGCTGGCTGACCCTGCCCCTGTCCCAGGGCAGAGCCGTGCTCTGCAAGCCGTCCTCTGAGGCACAGATGGCTCTAAACGCCAGGCTCGATGAGCAGCAAAGCTGGCACGCGGTCAGGATTTATGGGCCAATGTGACTTAAATTTTGAATTTTCTACTTTGGACTCATGCGCTATCTGGGGACATGTCACACATGTTCAGGGCCTGGCATGGAGTCCAGTGGCCGGGGGGCGACAGGCTCCACAGGAGCGAGGTGTGCCAGAGAGAGCACAGCCAGCAGAGCAGGGGGGCGACCGGAGGGTCCCCTCACCAAGTCTGTCCCCCGATACATGCTGGACAAGGGGTGGCGTTGTCCGAGGGCACCGGAGCCTCTGAATTCCTTCTCCTCTGGAAGCCGAGGGAGGAGTCAGTGCTCGGGGCTGTGCACGGAGCATCCCCGGGGCGCTGAGTCCCAGCCCCACCACCCCGCACCCTGCCCAGGGTCCAGCCGGTGCTTCTGCCCTGGTTTTGCCTTCTCACGAAGTTCTGCAGGGAGAATGGAGAGTTTGTGTCCCGGGGCTGGCTGGCCTCTCACTCCCGTCCACCCACGGGGGTCGAGCTGCTCCCCTGTGCGACGCACGGATGCTGGCCGCTCCCCTTTCCTCCTAAACTCCACGCGCGGCCCCGGGGACGATCCGTGCGTGGAAGGCAGGAGCCGTGTCCTCTGAACTTGCAAATGCTGTGAAGTCGCTTTGGGAGCCCTGACTTGGGAGCGAGTTCCGGGGACAGGGGCAGCCCGGCAGGGAGCGCTGGGTCCAGGGCGCCTCACTCAGCCGTCAACCCCGCTGGACACACCTCGGGGGAGGAGCTGAAACAGGGGTCTCGCAGACCCGCGTGGGGCTTCTGCCCCTGTCCGGCGTTGGAGCCCACGCCCCGCCCGCGGCCGCTCAGCTGGGCCCACTGGCCGCAGGTCCGGGACGTCTGCTCTGGGCACTGGCTCAGGCCTCGTGGAGGTCACCCCACACCCTGAGCCCAGCTGTGCGGCGTGCGTCTCAGCGAGCAGATGGTCTCTGCAGGAGCAAGGGTCTGTCTGGGCAGCCCGGGGCCCTGACGGCCGCTGAGCAGGGCAGCCCTTTCCTGGTCGTCAGACTAGTTCAGCTTTAAAAATACAGCGGGGCCTAGAACACAGGTTCTGGTTTTTTCTCCGAACGGCTCGGCTCAGCCCTCTGCTCGCCCGGCGGGGCTCTGCGGCTGCGGCGCTGTCTGGGGAGGATGGGGCCTGGGAGGGTCCCTGGGGGACCTCGTTCCTCTGTGACACTGCCCCACCCCTGCAGGGCGTGGAGGGCACCGGGCTGGCCTTCATCGTCTTCACAGAGGCCATCACCAAGATGCCCTTGTCCCCGCTGTGGTCCGTGCTGTTCTTCATCATGCTGTTCTGCCTGGGCCTGTCGTCCATGTTCGGGAACATGGAGGGCGTGGTCGTGCCCCTGCAGGACCTCAGGATCATCCCGAAGAAGTGGCCCAAGGAGCTGCTCACGGGTGCGTGGGGCCGGGGCTGCGAGCACGGCTCCCGGGGCGCGGCCAGGGCACGGGGCCTCCGTCCGCAGCGGCCTCATTCTCTGCCCCACAGGCCTCATCTGCCTGGGGACGTACCTGCTGGCCTTAATCTTCACGCTTAACTCCGGCCAGTACTGGCTCTCCCTGCTGGACGGCTACGCAGGCTCCATCCCCCTGCTCGTCATCGCCTTCTGCGAGATGTTCGCCGTCGTGTACGTGTACGGCGTGGACAGGTAGGAGGGAGACCGTGGACCGTGGCGGCGGGCGGTTTCCAGCGGGGGTAAGCGGGTCAGGTTTTGGGGGGGGTGGGACAGCCCCGCCGGGACTCGGGGCCGAACGTGCACGGGCCTGACGCCCGTGTGGCCGAGGGCAGAGGGGCTGGGCCACGGACGGATGTCCCCTGGAGCAGTCCGCACAGTGTGCCCTCCAGCTTCCAGACGCTTCCGGACCCGGCAGACGGGGCACTCGCCGGCATGTCGGGGGCGGAAGGAAAGCAAAGTGCTCCCGTGGAGGGAAGTCGAGACCGTGTGGCCAGAGCCGCAGGGTAGGAAAGGTCGTCACTGAACCACCAGTTGAAAGTGAAGCACTACCACGTCCCGTGCAGGCGGCCGGAGTCCCACACAGGCCGCCCGAGACACGGGCGCTGACGGGCCGGGTGGGCCGACCAGCCCCGGGGCTGGGGTACGGGCAGCAGACGTGAGGGCCAGGTGTGGGCAGCAGGGGCTGCCCCATGGGGTCCCAAGGAGGCCACCAGGCCCAAGGGGAGGGGGCTCCAGGCCTTTCTAGACAGAGAGAAGAACAGTGGGTGAGCAGGCTCGTCTGAGGTCTATGTGGCCAGACACTTAGGACATCAGGCCCTGATCAGAAAGGACCCCAGGCCCAGAACATGGCACCTGGGCTCCCGCTGGGAGATGGGCTCCCCAGGGCCTCAGAGACCACCTGCCTGCGTCTGTTACTATAAAGCACGTACAAGCCGTTGGAGGGCCTCCTCCACCCACAAGAGCTCCCCGCGCGAATGCGGATTTCCACAACACACTGTGAACCCGCCTGGGAGCCAGGGATTGGGGGGGGGGGGCTGCGGCCACGACACCACCAGACGCTGCGGGGGAAGGCTGCTGTGCCCGCCGCAGGTTGTGACGCAGACCTGTGACAGCCTGCACGAGGGCACGGCCGTCTGGGACCGTCTGAGGACAGTCTGAAGCCGGACGCTGGCAGAGCTCCGTTCAACACACCGTAGGGAGGACATCCCTGTGCACAGGAGAGTCCTGCTGGGTCCCACCTGGGGACGAGGCCTGGGCAGTAGTGTCCCTTGGACTCTCTGTGGCCCTGGACAGCGCGTGGCCACGTTCTGCGTGCTCCATGCCAACATCTAGAGACAGTGGACTCTGGTGCAGAAGAGTCCAGCCCGGACAGGCGGGAGACGGTGCAGGGCCACAGCCCTGGTGGGAGTCTGGGACCGGGCTGCTGGCCGGGCCACCCTCCACCCTAGATGCACGGGCTGCAGCTCTGCATGAGTCCACGCGGCGAGTTTACAGTCTGGAGCTCCGGGCAGCGGCACTGCGGACAGTGGAGCGTCCCGCTGGCCTCCTAAGGCGGCTTCTGACGCAGGAACTGGGCTCTCCTGGAGGGGCGGGTCTCTGGGCAGAGGAAGACCGGGCTGCGGCACCGGAGATGGCGACGCCGTCAGGGTTGCACGGCCGGCCGCCCTCTGCTGCGCCAGGGTCACTGGCCTGTGGAGAAACCCCTGATGGCTTCCTTCCCGCCTTGTGTCCAGGTTTAACAGGGACATTGAGTTCATGATCGGCCACAAGCCCAACATCTTCTGGCAAGTCGCATGGAGAGTGGCCAGCCCGCTGCTCATGCTGGTCATCTTCCTGTTCTTCCTCGTGGTCAAGGTCAACGAGGAGCTGGTCTACAGCGTCTGGGACCCTGCCTACGTGAGTCGCCGGGCTGCCGGGAGGGGCAGGGGGGGTCTTGCTCCTGCAGGGTGGGGAGCCTGGGGTGTACCTCCCCTCCCCCACAAGGGCCAGGAGCTGACCCGCGGGGGCGGGGGCGCCTGCCCCGAGGGAGACCCTGCGGGCTGCTCACTGCCGCTCTCTCCGCAGGGAGAATTCCCCAAATCCCAGAAGGTCACATACCCCGGCTGGGTGTACGCTGTGGTTGTCATCGTGGCTGGGGTGCCCTGCCTGGTCATCCCCGGCTTTGCCGTCTACAAGCTGCTCCGGGACCGCTGCCAGAGGCCAGGGGACCGCCAGGGGCTGGTCAGTGGACTGTCCACGGCCTCCATCAATGGGGACCTGAAGTCCTGAGTGGCCCAGCCCGGCGTGTGCGGCCGTTGGTGTTGGGGAGGTTCCAGGCCACACACGTGAGAGTGCTTGCACATGTGAGTGTTTGTGTGTTTATGTACACTGCAGGATCACACATGTGTGAGTGTGCACAAGTGTGTGTGTGAGTGTGTGTGAGTGTGCTCGTGCTGCCCAGGTATGTGGGGGTGTGCGTGTGTGCGTGTGCAGAAGTTCGTGTACACGTGTGAGAGTGTGACATGTAGACGGTGCATGGGGAGCTGTAGGGAAGCGTGTGTGATGTGTGTGTGTGCACATGTGTTTGAGGACGTGGTGGGTGTGTGCATACATGTGCCGTGTGCATGACTGTGGTACATGGGTGTGTTGTATAAACATGTTTGTGCACACACGGCCATGTGTGCATGTGTGCGTGTACACACACACACACCTGCTGCACACACACACACACACACACCTGCTGCACAACCCTAGGGCCCTTGCACCTGCTTTGTCACGGGTGTGGTGGGGCAGGTGCCGCTGCCGGGTCCTGCCACGTCGGCGCCGATGGAGAGTCCCGGCTGGGGTGCCGTGGGGAGGCCGTGCCTGCCGAGCGGCCAGCGGGAAACGGAGCGGGTGCTCCCTCGGCCGCTCAGCTCCAGTCCTATCGACCCTGGACCCAGGAGCTCACAGCGAGGTTGGGGTACTGGTCCCCCGCGATGAGAATGGCCCTTCTCGAGTCCCTAGCTGTGAGCTCTGGAAGACTCTGCGGAGTCCCTCGGAGGCCTGGCCGCCCGCCTGCCGGCCTTGGCAGGATACGGGCTCCGAGACCGCCGACCCCGTTAATCACTGCTCCTGGCGGCCGCGGATGGGTGACCGCTCGACAAAACTCAACTCGGCCTAAGTGAAGGCGGAAACCAGCCTTTGAGTTTTCGTAAGAGGGCATATTCCCTGCATGAATTTTTAGCTAGGTGCTGGAAAAGGCGAGTTACAGGGTAACTGGGCCATAGCCACCAAGGTCGAGGACTGTCCGTGTGTCCCGAACTCGGCAGGGACCGGGAAGCCCACGTCCTCGGCGTCCCTCGGTGAGGCTGGTGCCGGCTCTCCCCTCCCCATCATGGGAAGGGTTGTTTTCTGGGATTCGACAGCCTGTCTCAGCCAGAGTCACTGGGCACCTAGGGTGGCCGTGTTAATGAGCTCACCTCCGCTCTCCTTGGAAAAATCTCAGTTTATGTAGCTGGGTTTTCTGATCATCCGCTAGGCCGGGGTGGGGACCTGGGCGGAGCATGGATCCCTAAGCCATGTCCCCCCTACTCGGTTGCCCCAGGGCCCTGTCCCTGTCCCCCTGCCTCCCGCTCCTCGGTGACACAGAGTTCAGACCTGCAGCCCCGCTGTGAACCTCCAAACACCGGTGTCTGCTGTCCTCTTACGCTGCTGGTCGCCTGGCTGCCTACAGAATCCTCAGGGGCTAACGGCCCGCTGTGCAGGGTCCCCCGTCCCGCCACACTCCAGCCTCCGCCTTCTCCCAAAGCCCCCCCAGCGGAGAGACCAGCAAGCAGCCCCCCAGGGGTACACCACCCGCCCAGGGCGTGTGAGGAGGAGACGGGCGGGGGTGGCCCCGGGAGCCCACCCAGTCATTCTGTCCCCTGAAGAGCGCCTTGTTTTGCAGACCTGGCGTATTTGCAAGTTGTTGGAAATGCGGGATTTGTGGGCATAACATGCACCTGTCTAAGTAAATCACTATTTCATAGTCTCAGCCTAAGTGTTGTCTAGATGCAGAGGGTTGAGTGCACAGCAGGGCCCCGTCACTCAGGGGAGCGCAGGACCGCGGTTCTGGGGGGGTCGTTTTCTCTGGAGAAGTCATGACACAAAACTGCTGCGTCTACGGGGCCCTGGGCATGGTGTGTGGCCCTGCAGAGGCAGGAGGAGCGTGGGCGGTGGACTCGGTCGTGGTGAGGTCAGGATCCCTAAGTGAGGTCAGGTCCGCGGGGCTGGGGGCTGTACTCCTGCCCTCCCCATGCTTCTCTTCTCTTTCTCCCATTCCTCTCCCACCCAAGAGTCAGCGGAAATGTGTCCACCACGGCCCACACCTCTGTGACCCACATATTCAGGCCCATGTGAGACCAGCGTCCTGGGAGGTGGGAATTTTACATCCGGGCCCCAGGCTGTCCCGCAGGCATCCACTGGGGGTCCATGGGTCCAGGAGACCCCGCGGGAGGCCCAGGCTGAGTCTACTGCGTCAGCCCATCATGGGCCATCCCACTGTAGGAGGACCCCATGCGGAGGGGACGATTTGGATGTCCCCCCGCCTGGCTGAGCCCCTGTGGCCACAGGTGCCTTGCTGTCCCGCCGCTGCCTGAGGGCACCCTTGGCCACGGGGGGCAAGAAAAGAAGCCCCTCCTGCCCCACCCTTGCCCCTGCCCCATCAGGGGAGCCCCCTCCTCCCCCAACCTGTGTCCCTGCACGTGGTGGGTGCCTGTGGGGGCCTGGGACTCGTGCCGTCACGGCTCTGCGCCACCCCTCACGGTGACAAGTGAGGCTACAGTCGTCCCGGAATCAGAGGGTTGATTAGGAAGTCAGTGGTTTTTATGAAACAACTGAATGAGCCAGTTTGGGGAGTTCTGACACGTCCCCGACGGGGAACAGGAGGCCCTCACTGGATGCGGGCTGGCCGTCAGCCTCGGGCACCAAAGGAGGCACAGGCCGAGGGCGTGGGGTCAGGAAGGGACCACCTGGGTGAGAGCCGGAGCCCAGTCCAGGTTACCAATTAACTGGCTCCACTGGTTTTCCTTTAAATCGTGAGACCACACACGGAGGTCTGGGAGGGTTCCACAGAGCCAGGGCAGGAGCGAGCAGCGGGCATGGCGTGGGCCGGGGGAGCAGAGCCACATGGGGACGGTCACGGGGACAAGAGGCCGGCATGGGACAACAAGAGCCAGTACCTGCTGAGCTGCCTTGGCTTCGCCGTGGGCCTCGGCAACATCTGGAGGTTCCCGTACCTGTGCCAGACCCATGGTGGAGGTGAGCCGTCCCCGCGAGCCCCGCGCCGGGAGCCCGTGCAGTGGAGGTCTGGCCCCTGGCCGCCCCTTCCGGGGCTCGGGGAGCTGCCCCAAAACCGCTCTTCACAAGGCTCCCTGCGGCTCCATGGGGTGCGCACGGGCCAGGCCGCCCACCCCCCCCACATTGGTGCCCAGGCCATGGCACCCCCTCCCTGCACCAGAGTCCGTGGCTGTCACCCACAGCCCCGGGGAGTGGACCCTGAATGGCCCCCAGGCCAGGCCGGTCCTTTTCTGGGGTGCGACCTTGGGGGCCACGGGGTCTCAGTGTTAGGTCAGCTTGCTGCCAAGCTCTCCTCTGCATGCGTAAGGCCTGAGGCCTCCAAAAGCCCTCTAGGGCCGTCTTCCCGTATCCACCGGGCCCCCGGGTGGAAATGGGGGTGCTGTTCCCTTCGGGGGCAATCTCCTGGCCCCCACCAGGAACAGGTCGGTCAGAAGCGAAGGTCTGTGTGTGGCTGGTGGGGAGTCATCCTGGCCCCTTGGCCCCCCGGCCGTGCTGGGTACACAGGGGTCAGGCCGCGCTGGGGGAATGTGGGCTGGGGGTCTGTGGGAGCCGCCACGGAACAGAGCGGGCGGGAGGCAGGGCCGGGGGGGAGTCCCTGGTTTATGAGGAAGCTGTTTCCTGGAAGTCTATTCGGTTTTCCTGCTTATGAGAAGTTAGAGGAGACATCTCTGCAGGAGCCGCTGCCCCGGAGGTGTCAGAGCTTCCACGGAGGGGTGGGGCCGGGCGGGCACGTGTGCCTTGGGTCGTGCCCCAGGCCTCCGAGCTGCCGTGTGCATCGGGAGAGGCACATGCAGACGCCCAGAAGTGACCTGCACACTGGCGGTCACTCCCGGTCAATAAATGTTGCTCTGACTGGAACCGGTTGGCCGTCACTGTGCTGCATCGTGCAGGGACTGTCCTGGGAACGTGGCTTCCGGAACCCGTGTGCTGGCGTGGCCTGGCTTGAGGGCTACGACCCGGGCACGGGGCACCAGGACCAGCCCATCACCACCTGCACTCGCAGGCCGGGGGAGGGAGGACCTGCTGTTGAAATACTTCTTTTAGACCCTATTTCCGGGTGTGAAGCCCTTCGTGAAATGTCATAGAATAGTCAAGTTTCAAAGCTCCCCTTTTTCCTAAATAAGCACTCTCCCGCGCAAACGACCTTTTCGCCTCACGTGGGTCACTGCTGATAACCTCGACCAAGAGATGAGCGGAAACCCTGTTGCATTTTCATTCCGCGCAAACTCATGACCCGTGGGTGAATATTTTCTCTTCTCAGTGATTACTCAGATCTCTAGGCTTCTCTTTAGTGATGAGACTTAAAAGGCAACATTGTAGCAGAATTGGGGGAAACACTCAGCACACCTGCAGGGCGTCCTGTTCTGTCTCCGCAGTTCCTGGGTGCACGTCGGCACCCACCGTGCAGGTGGGGATCCCACCAGTGGCCGGCGCAAGGCACCTGCCAGGGCCCAAGGTACCATCCCAGGAGTCATTCATGACCCTGTCCATGGCAACGCGCTTGGGGCACCCAGTAAGTGGCCTGCAATCTCCGCACGGCTGTGTTGCGACCTCGGCACCCATGGGTTCCATGGAGCTGGTGGAGTCGCTACGTGATGAGCCCAGTGTGACGGTCCGTGCAGCTGCCCAGCGGGGTGCCCGCCCTGGTTCTGCAGTGGCCGTCGCCACCCCCCGCAGGCTTCCCAGGCAGGCTGTCAGTTCCACGGAAGACGCCCAGGTGTCACGGGCATAGCGTGACATTTCCAGATTGTCTGGGGCCCAATGTCCATCTTGGCATCACCGAGTCGTCCCGGCCACAGAGACAATCCCGTGCCCGCCCTGGTCTCCGTCCTTCGTCTCCTGTCCGGGCGGTCTTGGGGGCCTCGCTCCGCGGATCGTCAGCTGTGACAGGCTCCGTCCCAATCAGACAGATCTTCTCCACGTCTTCTCAGCGGACGGGGCTGGGTGTCTCCCGCTCAGCTCTGCTCGGGCTGGCCGTGCTCGGGGCTCTCCCTGACCCGCAGCCATTTCGCCAGCCGCCCTCCCGCCCGGGAGAAACTCCTTTTCTCTCTTCCTCTGACACCACCGCATGAAGGTTGGGCCCACACCGCCCAATTCTCCCAATCCTAGCTGCATTTAACCTGTTTCTGCAGCAAGCGCAGCTGGACGAGGAAGGGCTCGGCCCGCGGTGCTGTCGCACGGCAGAACAGTGTGTCAAGACCCGGGTCCCAGGTCGCCCACGGCATCCGCCCAACCTGCAGTCAGTTGGGAGCGCCGACAGCCCTCTTTGGGTCAGAATCTTGTGGAAGGGCTCACAGAACCCATGAAGCAGTCCACTCGTTGTGCCGGGTTTTTGTAGCGAGCACGGCCTGGAGCAGCCACGGGCAGGGACGCACAGAGTGAGGGCGTCGGAGCTCCCCGCCCCCCCTCCAGCACCTCCCGGGCTCCCCTGCCTGGAGCGGTCCGAGCCCCGTGGCCTACGGTTTTCACGGAGGTTCCATTCTGCAGGCGCCGGTGATGGAGTCACCAGCCCGGGTGATGAGCTGTCTCCGGGCCTCCAGCCTGGCCTGGAAGCCGAAGCGGGGCTCCACATCCTGCCTCTCCAATCGCGTGGCTGGGTTGTCTGGGGACCGGCCGCTTCCTCCAGAGGTTTTTATCCAGGTGGCGGTTCGCTTGGGTTTCAGACAGGGCCACAGCGCCCGGAGAAAGCAGTAGTCTCCATCTGTGGCCGCAGAGCCGCTCTCTTCTCCCGGAAGCAGGGCTGATTCGGCTGCGAAGAGGAAGGCCCCTCCCTTCCCCGGCACTGCTCCTCCGGGTGTTCCGCCTGGGCCCACGGACTGCGACCCTCCCCGCAGAGCTGGGTCCGTAGGTCCTGGCCGGCCTGAGCCTGCAGGGCCCTTCCAGGCAGCAAGTCACACGCCTGGGGCCCAGAGCCCCTGTCTGATGCCCAGACACCCACTCCCAGGCTCCGGGCAGCTGGTCCCCTGTCCCTACCATGTTGCAGGTGTTTGCGTGAGGCCCAAGGGGGGCTGGGAGGTGCACACACCTGCGCGGGACCCCACAGAGCGAGGTATAGGTGGGGTGGGTGGGAAGAGCGCAGCCTGGGGAGGGGTCCCGCATCTGGACCCTATCTCCCTGGCCCGTGGCTGGCCTCTCTCCCAGCCAGGGGCTCCGTGAAGCGGTCTGGGCTATATTCACAGCCCAGCACCAAGCCCCTGCCCGCAGGTGCCCTGCTCATCCCTGGGGCTATGGCAGCCCTTGAGGCCGCCTCCCAGAATGCCATGTCGTTCTCTTACCCGTCTTACGGTCTGGCCACGACATGCATGACACCAACAAGCACTGTTTGTCCCAAACACCGGCGTCCTGTGCAGAAGCTGATGCGGGCTGAGGGACTACCTGTCCTCTCCCGGGCCCTGGCTCAGGGTCAAAACCTCTGAGCGAGATGCAAAATCCCAGGGAGACCCTGGCCTCATGGAGGCCGGGCTGGCACCGGGCCGGTGCAGGGAGACTTGGGGAGCACAGTTGCTGATGTGGTCCGCCCTGTGTGTGCGGGGGGGGGGGGGGGCAGTGGACCCACACTCAGCAGTTAACTGGGAGAAAACGCAGCTCCTGACCGCACAGCTCTCCCTTCCCCCAGCAGTAAGGGAACACGCACCTTCCTGTAGGGTGCGGGAGCCGGCACCCCACACACGCCCCTCGGTGGGCCCCTCGGGGCTGTGGGCTCCTGGGGAGGCCGGGCCCTTCCCTCCTCATACCTGTGGCCTTTCTCCCGATCCGGCCACTGCTGGCTCCCTTGGGGACCACAGAGCCTCCCGCCACCATGGCTACAGGTGCCCACCTCCCAGCCTGGACGCTGGCTCAGGGCTGCAGCCCATGCCCAGGCACGGAGAGACGGGTCCCAGCCTCCGTGCAGGCACAGAGCTCCAGACACCGTTTCAAATGTCCTCCCTCTCCGACATTCTGCCAGAAGCACAGACCAGCCCCACATTAGAGCAGAGTCCATAATCGGGGTGCGGGGTGTCCCTCTAAGAACAACACTGCCCCCAGAGGCTCACGGGTGGGATGCTGCCGAGGGACTGGAAACAGCCACAGACCAGGTGCCTGACGCGCAGGCCTGTCTCCCCCAGCCCAATGCCGCACCGGGCCGTCGCCCACTGTCCACTGACCACGGTATCTTATTTATTTATTTGACAGAGAGAGATCACAAGTAGGCAGGCAGAGAAAGAGACAGGAGGAAGCAGGCTCCCTGCTGAGCAGAGAGCCCAATGCAGGACTCGATCCCAGGACCCGGAGATCATGACCTGAGCCGAAGGCAGCGGCTTAACCCACTGAGCCACCCAGGCGCCCCTGACCACGGTATCTTTGCAGGGGCCTTCCTCATCCCCTACCTCATCGCGCTGGTCCTGGAGGGGATCCCCATCTTCTACATCGAGCTGGCCATCGGCCAGTGCCTGCGGAGAGGGAGCATCGGGGTGTGGATGGCCATCTCGCCCTACCTGGGCGGAGTGGGTAGGCTGTCCGCCTCGGGCCTGGAGCTGCTGGGAGGGCGGGGCTGGGGGCCCCGTGGCTACCTTGCATCAGCTTGTCACTCCAGTGCACAGTCAGTGGCTTTGACCCTGCCGGAGAGGGTCCTGGACCTAACAGGGTGGGGAGGTGCATGTGGCCGCGTTCCCGTGGGAGCTGAGTCTGCTCATGCTCTCAGCACACCTCTTCCAGGAGGCCCGCTTTGGTTCCCCCAAAGCCCCAGGAGGTGCAGGGTGCTGGTGGGGTGAGCTCAGGGCACAGGAGGGGGAGGCGGCAGACCCAGCCCCATGGAGCAGCAGCGAGCTGTCCCAGATCGCCCACGCACGTGTCCCTGCGGGTGTTGAGCCCACACGCCCTGGGAGCCTGAGAGTGTCCGGCGAGGCCTGGACAGAGGGAAGGAGCCTGTGACACGCACCGCACGGGGGCTGCAGCACTGTGTGCGAGGCCCGCTGGGAAGCCCATAAAGAGGCGGACCCCAGCCCAGCTGTGGATGGAGCCACACAGCCGTGGAGCAGACATGTTGCCCCTGTGTGCACGTAGCCAGCTGTGGGCCACCAGCGGGGCGGGCGGCCTCGGGGGGACAGGGAGCAGGGTGGGGTGCCATGTCTGGAGCCTGGCAGCTGGGGCAGGGGGAGGCGCTGACCGCCGCCTCCCGCAGGGCTGGGCTGCCTCACCGTCTCCTTCCTGGTCAGCCTGTACTACAACACGGTCCTCTCGTGGGTGCTGTGGTACCTGCTCAACTCCTTCCAGGACCCGCTGCCCTGGAGCTCCTGCCCACTGGACATCAACCGCACAGGTGGCACGGGTCGGGGGGTGGCACCCTGCCTCATGCGGGCCCTGCAAGGGCTCCCTGGATGGCATACCCGGAACCCTGCTCTCCCTACCCTGCTGCACCTGACCGTGGGTGGGCCCAGGGCCCCCAGGGACCCCGTGTATTCACAGCCCGGCCACGTGCATGCCTGCCCAGCAGCGAAAGGCTGAGTGGGCGGGACCTCGGCTCCTGCTGGATGGGTCCAACCCTCAGCCATGGTCTCAGCAGAGGATGGTCTCACATTCCGGGAAAAGCCACTATTTTGTGCTGCTTCACGAAGCTGTGTTAACCCTACTTCCCTTCCTGCCTCTGCTGACAATAACTTGGCCGTCCTGCACGAGGCCAGCCCAGGGGCAAGTCTGGGCCTGGAAGCTCCCTATACCCACCCTCTGGCCCTAGTTGTGCGCCCTGGGCAGTGGGGGGCACAGGTCCTGCCTGGTGTGCCCAGTGCTCAGGCAGCAGCTCTGGGCTGGGTTACTGCAGACTGCACTCCTGGGCAGAGGCCTTCAGAGCCCACAGCCAGGCCCGAGCTCTGTGGCCAGCCCCTGAAAGGAGCCTCCTGGTTCCAGCGTTCGAGGCCGAGTGCCAAGCCAGCAGCACTGTGAGCTACTTCTGGTACCGGCAGACGCTGAACATCACGGCCGACATCAGCGACAACGGCTCCATCCAGTGGAGGCTGCTGGCCTGCCTGGCTGCGTCCTGGGCAGTGGTGTACCTGTGTGTCATCAGAGGCATCGAAACCACAGGGAAGGTGCAGCTCCTCGGGTGGACCCCATTGCCCACTCCCTCCAGCTCGGCGTTCAAGCATGGGTTTAGAAGCTGTGCTGGGAGGGTGCAGATGTGAGGCTGGTGCACTCCCTGGGGATGGGTGCCTGTACCCGGCCACACAGTGCAGACACCAATGGGGGCGGGGGGAGGTTAAAGGAAATTTAACCTGTTTGGGTCTCTAGGTTTTAAGTGTGTTTCTCTTGATGTGCACAGAGGATCCTGAGTTTCTGGCGATCCCTGCCCTTGTTTGGCTGTTTAGACCGTTTACGTTTAGTGTGACAATCAGTGCAGGTTCTGCCGGCTGTCCTGTGATTGTTTCCTGCTGGTCCCTTTGGTTCTCCACTCTGGCTGCTCCCATTTCCTGGGTGGTTCTTGTGACCCCGCTCTGTCCATCTGTTGGCTCGTCAGTGGTAACGGTTCTCCCCTCAGGGCTGGATGAGGGGCTTGGCCATCGGTCCTTCTGGGAGCAATGCCGTCCATGGGCTGAGGCAGGAGACCCTCACTCAGACTACACTGTCTTCCTTGGCTTTCCTGCCACCGGCTCACATTTCATGACGACGGTCTGCGAGCAGCCAGTGTGTCCTGGCATGCTTGTCTGAAACAGTTTACTGTCTCTTGAAGAGACATCAGTGACAGGGAGAAATGTGTCAATGGCTCCTCGCGTAGTTTCTGTGCAGGCCTGGGCCTCCGTCTCGCACACCTGCCTTCACCGTGCACCCTCCCCTCTCCTGGGGCTCAGACAAGTCCCTCGCTATGCGTGTCCTCCCGTTCGACGTGGGTGACATCACCCCTTACCTTCCCCACCTGTGGCCCCGACACACGATTGTGGCCCTTCTGCCCATGTCCGGGTGTGGGCGTGTGCCTGCTCATCTCGGCTGGCATGTTACAGTTACTGTCCCGTGAGCGTCTTTGTGCTTGGGAGGACCAGAATTACTGCATGAGACCAAAGCAACCATTAGGCCCGACAACCCACCAGAAACTCCAGAGACCCCTGAGATGGAAGTCCCTGCAGGGCGCCGGGATGGCGGTCAGTCAGTGCTCAGGGACTGGGGCGGCAGCGAGGAAAGAGTGTTGTCCTGGGTTTATTCTGAGCAGACCCCACGTGTGCAGACCCGTGGCCACACCTGACGGCAGAGGGGACTCTGGTCCTATGCTGGGGAGATGGGTGTGGGTGTGGGTGTGGCCCCAGGGCCCCTGTGAAGTGCCCGGCTGTGGGCACTGGGGTGGAGAGGAGGGCTGGCGCCTGGGAGAGGTGCAGTGTGGGTCAGAGGGAGGCTCGCCCGCCTGGGACGGTCAGTGCCTGCCCCACAGACACAAGTGTGCACGTGACTCCACTCGTGCCCATCCCCAGGAGTGCCAGACCCTCGGGGCCTGACTGGGGCCCACACCCCCCATGGCACCCTTGGCCCCCACTGGGCTGGAATCCCCGATGACGGATGGGGGGCCAGCCACAGAGGCACCTACCACACAGCTGCCTCTTGAGGGTTTTCTGCGGAGTGGATACCCCTGAAAAGTCTAACAATTTGGTCTTTTTTAAAGGCGATTTATTTCACAGCCCTGTTCCCTTATCTGGTCCTGACGATCTTCCTTATCCGAGGACTCACCCTGCCTGGGGCGGTCAGAGGCTTAATCTACCTGTTCACTCCGAATGTAAGTTGGTCAGAGGCTTAATCTACCTGTTCACTCCGAATGTAAGTTGGTTTGAATGGAGTCCAGGCTCCAGGCTCCAGGAAACAAACGTGTCAGAGGCAGAGCCCAAACCAGCTCCCTCCATCCCCTGGCTGTGGGAATGGCCACTAGGCAGAGGCCAGGCCGCCCAGGGCCGTGTGCGGGTGAGGGCAAGGACGTGGGTGGTACGGGGTCCCAGGGAGAAGGTCAGGGTCAGGGGGAGCGAGCAGGAGGACTTGACTTGTGACATGGATCCCGAGGGATGTTGCTGGTGGAGTTCAGGAAAGAAGCCATCTGGAGGCCCAGATGTCCCACCCCAGTGCCCTGCACCCCAGACCTCCGAGGACCTTGCGAGCTGCTCGCGCTACACCCAGCAAGCTGTCACAGGACCTGGGGGCCCACACCCCTCTTAGACCTTCACACACTCTCTAGGACCCCAGCATTCTGCAGGAGCTTCCAGGGGCTGCACAGCAGCAGGAAGGGGGCACTGGCTGTGCACATGGGTCTGCCTGGGTCCGTCCCCAGCAGCAGAGACTCCAGGCGCTTCGAGTCCCTCAGAACCCCCAGGTCTGAGAGGAGCAGAATAAACACAGCAAGTCAGGCTGCTCAGACCCATTTCTCAGCCCTGAGCGGTCTGTTGGCCGCACTCCAAGCCCACGTGGACAGGAGCTGTGGCCCGTCACAGAACAGCGCGGCTGCGCTTGCCGAGGGAGCTGCCCTCTCGGCGGGGGTCCTCGGCTGCCCACACACCTTCGGGGGAGTCGCCGCACGGGAAGCCGGGGCGGGGGGGTTTCCGGGGCCGGTGGGTTCTGTCAGCGGCACAACCCTTCCCAGGTGCAGACTCTCGGGAACCCGCGGGTGTGGCTGGACGCGGCCACGCAGATTTTCTTCTCCTTGTCCCTGGCCTTCGGGGGACACATCGCTTTTGCGAGTTACAACCCGCCCAGGTAGGGACCAGGCTCGGGGTGGGCTCCCTCCGACATGGGGCCGGGCCTCCCGTCCCGAATCTCTGGGAGAGCCGCGAGCCCGTGGGGCATAACGTCCCATGTGGCCTGCTGTGAACCTGTGCTAAGAGAAGGCTCACGGGGCTCCTACTGCCGGGCCCCCACGGCGGCCACGCATGTTCCGCGGAAAGAGCCTGTAGAGTCAGTCCCAGGAATAAGGTCTCACCAGGGGTGACACCAGCACAGGCAGCACAGTGTCACGCTCGAGGCCAGAGAAGTAGAGACACAGGGTCCATCAGCTCCCTGGTCACTTGAGATGGATGCGGGGCCCACACGGGGCCGCCTGTGGTGAGGACCCCGGGTGCTGGGCCCCGAAGCACCACCCACCGCCTCACAAGCCCCCGGGGCCGTCTGAACAAGCGGCGTTCTATGTGGCAGCCAGAGCTTCTCCCCTGCCAACATGCAGGGGTGGGTGGGATGGGGGCGCGGGGGGCTTCCCAGGCCTGCACCAGACAAGGGACCACCTCAGCCCCCTCCACATAACTCGTGTGGAGCTCGTGTCAGCAAAGCCCACTCCAGGCTCCATGAGGCCCCACATTGTCCTTAGCTCCTGGTCTCCAGGCCTGGGGGACAGGGTGGAGGCTGAGGCTTTTAGACCACCCAACTTCTTCAGCTGGGGGGGCGGGACAGGCCTGGTGGGGAGGGGGTCGGCCGGCAGGGAGGGGTCCACAGGGAGCGGCCATGGAAAGGGGTCTGAGACCATCCTGAGACGTGCAGGGACAAACCCAGAGCTGGGGGTCGTGGGCATGTAGGCTCTGTGTGTGGGGGGGTCCTAGGTGGGGATGTGGGGATGGCCCTAAGCACAATGTGCCATGCGTGTGTGTCTGCCAGGAACAACTGTGAGAAGGACGCGGTGACCATCGCCCTGGTCAACAGCATGACTTCCCTGTATGCGTCCATTGCCGTGTTCTCGGTTTTGGGATTCAAGGCAGCCAACGACCACGGGCGCTGCCTGGACAGGTGAGCATGGCGCCCTTGGCTCTGAGGGCAGGGTGTCCACGGAGCACGGACCTCAGACGCTGGCTGCCGCTCTGGGGCCACTCAAGCACCGTCTTCTCCCCAGGAGTGGGGTGGAACAGCTCCAGAGGCCCGCGCCCCCCGCAGCCTGGAGCCTGACCCCATATGCAAGTGGGGTCTCTGGCCGACACTGGCTAAGAGGAGGTCGTACCGATCCCACACCTGTGTCCTTACGAGAGACAGGGAGGGACACACAGACACACATGGGGGAGGCCGCATGAGGAGGCAGAGGCCGGAGAGACACAGCCACGGGCCTGGGGACACTGGGGCACCAGAATCTGTTTGCTCAAAGGCTTTCAGTCTGTAGCTCCACCACGAATGCACAGGACACAGAGGCTGTCAGCATCTCGGAACGGCTAAGGCCGGCAATTCTGGTTTGCAAGCAGCCCTCCAAAGGTGGTTGAGCAGGCCCTGTGAGGCACAGGCTCGGCCCTCTGTGACGGTGCCCAGGGCAGCCCCCTATCAGCCGTGACACCTGTGCGAACACACTCAGGCCATGCTCAGGCCACGCTCGGGGGTGTGAGGGGAGAGCCTGAGCAGATGCACAGCCTGAGCTCGGGCCCTGTGGGCCATGTGCACCCGTTGGAATGTTCTGGAGAGGCAGCGGGGCCCACATGCTGAACAGCGTGGTCCCCACTGGGGAACGGCAGGGGCGGCTCTTCCAGCTCTTTCCACCGAGCACCGTGCAAGAGTCTGTGCTCACCAGGACAGCCGGTACTCGGGCCTGCACGGGCTCCCCGGCCCAAGCCAACGGAACAGATGCTTGTGACCGCACAAGGAGAAACCAGAGGGCCCCAGACCTGGGCCCCGGGCAACTTCCCAAGGCCACGAACAGCCCCAGAAGCGCCACGAGTACTCATGTCAAGGTCACAGGAGATTTCAGCAAGTAGGCAAAGGAAGAAGTCCAGGGTACCCCGGGCTTGTGTGAGCCGCGAGCCTTGAAGCTGAGGAACACCCGCTGGGGGCGGCAGGCGGGGGCTATCCGGGGACGCTACTCCGACCCGCTGCGCCCTCGGGGGAGCGTCCCCTCAGGCTCTGTCCCTGCAGCGAGTGCAGCCTGGCCCTCCCGAGGCGCCGGTGTCCTTCCGGGTGTTTCCGGGCTGCAGCGCCCGGCCTAGCGTGCCCTCGCCCGCCTGTGTCTCTGCAGAAACCTCCTTCGCCTCCTCAACGCGTTCGATCTCCCCGACCAGAGCATCTCCAGGGACGACTACGCCGCCGTCCTCGCGCACCTGAACGCCACTCAGCCCGAGAGCGTGGCCAGGCTCCCCCTGGAAGTCTGCCAGCTGGAGGACTTCCTGGATAAGGTACCCGCAGGGCCCAGCCTTGTTCCAGAAGGCTGCAAACCTTGTCCACAGAGCTGGCCTGGGCTGGCGTGGCAGCTGTGAACAGAGGCTGCAGACCAGCCATGTGCCTCTGTGGGGCTGAGCTTCCAGAAAGCCCGTGGCCGCAAACGCAGTGTGTCTGACGGGGACCTGCCCGGGGGGCTGGGGGCCAGGCTGACCCAGGACAGTGGGTGTTGCTGGTGCAGAGCTGGGCTGTGGCCAGTCGGGCAGCTGCGCCCAAGGAGGGGCAGCCGTGAACCCCTGGATGTGGGCGTGATACCCCTGAGACCCGCACCCCAGGCCTGCGGCCCCCCCCCCCCGCGAGCTGCATGGCGATAGGGGGACGGGTTCCTTCCCTCAGAAGCACACCTGGGCTTGCCGTGTAGCCAGAAAAGGGCAGGGCCACCACCTTGCCCCGGCGCTGGGGGCGAGGGGTCCCTTGTGGGGTCAAGCACAAGGCCCCATGCGCATGTTGCAGAGCGCCTCGGGCACTGGCCTGGCCTTCGTCGTCTTCACGGAGGCTGTCCTCCACATGCCGGGCGCCCCCGGCTGGGCCGTGCTCTTCTTTGGGATGCTGTTCACCTTGGGCTTGTCGTCCATGTTCGGGAACATGGAGAGCATCATCACACCCCTGCTGGACATGGGAGTCGTGCGCAGATCTGTCCCCAAGGAGGTCCTGACCGGTGAGCAGCCAGCCAGCCTGCCCTCTGGGGCTGTCCCCATGTCCTGCAGTCTGTCCACTGCTGCCTGCTGTCCAGATGTCGCCCCTCCGTGACCGTCCCAGCGGGAGCCCAGGTCTGGCCTTGCTACCCCTCAGGGCCGGTCCCCACGGCTCTGCACTCACTCAGCATCCCACAAGGGGCTGAGACCATCCTGAGACCAGCAGGGACAGACCCAGGGCTGGGGGTCTGGGCATGTACTGTGTCCTGCCCACGGGCACGGCGCTGGGGGAGCCAGGGGCAGGGCAGTGGGCTGAGCCGCGGAGGTGCCACTGTCCATCCAGGCCTGGTCTGCCTGCTCTGCTTCCTCTCGGCGACTTGCTTCGCGCTGCAGTCGGGCAGCTACTGGCTGCAGGTGTTCGACAGCTACGCCGCTCCCCTGAACCTCATCATCTTCGCCTTCTTCGAGGTGGTCGGTGTCGCTTACGTGTACGGAATGCCCCGGTGAGTACGTGTCCCCTGGGGCTGCCCTCCCACTCCTGGCGCTCCCCCCAAACCCGGCCTGTGCACGAGGCTCCCGCACCCCGGCAGCTGCCTGCCCGGGCTGCACAGGACAGGGCAGGACCATCTGAGTCCCCCCCCCCCACCAAACAGACACGGGGGGGGGGTGTCCCCATGGTCCAAAGCAGCTGTGTGGGGACCCGGCCCCACCTCGTTGCTTGGGCCTCCAGCCCGTCGGGGTGGGCGGCAGACCGGCCCGTCTCCAGCCTCGCACGGCAGACCCCTGCGGCCAAGGATGGGGCAACTCTAGGGCACTGGGGGGCCTCTTGTCCTGACCCTCTGAGGAGGCCCCACACATGCCCCGCCCATCCCCACCTGGGCTCACAAGTGCACCACACCTGCCCCCTCTGTCCCTCACCTGTCACACCTGTCCTCACACCAGTCTCACTTCTCACACCTGCTACTCCTGTGCCCCTGCTCAGACAGTCCTAGACGTCTGACCCTTTTCCTTGTCCCCTCGGGGGTCCCGGGCAGTCCCAGATGCCAGGGCATTCACCGCTGCTCTGTGGGCATCGGGGCCATGGGCTTGTCCTCTGGAGAGGGAGGGGTAAGAGGCAGCCGTCCAGTGGGGACTCGCCCAGCAGTGAGGACAGAAACAGTGAGCCCTGGGCACAACCAGCCCCGGGGCGTCAGACGGAGGCGCTTAGGAGAGGAGCTGAGGAAGGGCTGTGAGCTCCTGCCGGCTCTTGGGCATAGTGGGCATAGCTCACGCCATGGCCCAGGGTGGCTGCCGTGGCCCCCGCGTGTCCTGGCCTCTTCTACCCCCAGACCCTAGCAGAGACTGGACACCCCAGGAGCTTCCCTGCCCAGCCCTGTGTCCCAGCAGGATGACCTTTCCACATCATGACCCAGGAAAGGTGTCGGGCAACAGAGTGCTGGGGACAGCCCCTGTGGGCCCTAGCTCAGTGACACCGGCTGAGGCTGTGGCAGAGCAGGTTGGTGGGTGAGCTCAAGCCCAGTGTCTCTGTGACAGGTTCAGCAATGACATAGCATGCATGACTGGGAGGCAGCCTGGGCTCTACTGGCGGGTGACCTGGAAGGTCGTCAGCCCGCTGCTGCTGCTGACCATCTTCATGGCCTACATTGCTATCCTGGCCTGGACGCCGCTGAGCTACAGGGCCTGGGATCCCCAATACGTAGGTCCTCTGGGGGGCACTGGGAGCCACTTTGGGCCTGCCCTGGCCCTTCCCTGGTGCCGTCTAGGACCCAGATATCACCCTAAGTGACCTCGTGGGCCGCCAGATGTCCAGGGTCCCCTGGGGGCATCAGAGCCGACCCTGGCAGGGACTTGGGCGAGGCTCAGTGGCAGGAGGACTGAGCAGCCTCCAGGTCCCCGGGGCAGCTCAGCCGGGGACGAGGCCTCAAGACGCGCTGCTCAGGTGCTGCGGGGCCGCCCGTGCGCACCTGCTCTGGTCTGAGTGGAGGGAAGGTGTGTGTGTCACCGGGCTGCCGCTGGTGTGCTCCGAAGAAAGGGAGCGCAGGGCAGTCTGCTGCCAGCCCTTCCCTGTCCCCTGGGCGGCACCCTGAGCTGCGGGCACCCCACCGACCTGCCACCCGTCCCATCCCTCCAAACCTCACTGAGCTGTCCCTTCTCGGGAGCACAGAAGTCATTCGTTCCAAGCCTCCTTACACAAGTGGCTCCACGTCGCCAGCGGTGGGTGAGGGAGGAACGGCACCATGGTTTTCAAGAATTTTCATGACAATCGTCCCGTCAGATTCCCACACTCAGGCCTCACAGTGACCTCAGAAGAGACACCTCACGTTGGGGGAAGATGCCACCGTCTCTTATGGAGCGGGACACGGGGTCCAGCGCCGCCCCGAGGCTGTGCAGCCCCTCAGGGTGGTGGGGGGCGCTCCACAGACAGCCCGATATCAGGCCTGGGTCTCAGGGACCCCGTCCCCACGAGAGGCTCAGCCCCAAACCTGAACCTGTGGGTCCCCACCTCCTCGCTGCCACCGCGCCCACCCCCACCCCAGACGGAGCCTCAGTCAGGAAGAGGCCGGGGGAGGCGGCCGACATGACTCAGGGCCTGCGGCCGAGAGTCAGCCTCGCCTGTCCCTTCCCCAGAGGCTCACCTATGGCCTCGTGTCCCCACAGGCATGGTTCCCGTCACGGCAGGAGAAGTTGTACCCGGGCTGGGTGCAGGCCGCCTGCGTCCTCCTGTGCTTCCTGCCTGCACTGTGGGTCCCGGCTGTGGCACTTGTCCAGCAGCTCGCCAAGCGCAGACAGAAGCAGGACACCTGGCAGGACGGGTGCCCAAAGCTGCAGGAGGGAGGGGCCAGCTGAGGGTCGGGCTGGGGGTAGCACGGGGGACTGGCCTATGAGCCTCCTGCTGGCAGAGAGCTGGACCCCATTACACACTTGCCCAGACCTTGACCTGTGGCTGCTGTTTCCCAACCCCCCTGCGTTCCGCCGACCCTGCTCACCGCACAGCCCAGATCAGTGACCACAGTCCATGCTGTCCCTCTAGCCCCTAGGGCCCTGCCCTCTGGGGTGACACACGGAGCTATCTGTGGGGCCACATATTGTGCCCAGTGAGTCCACATAAGGGCTGAAGGGCAGGCGGGCCCCGAGGCCACATGGCTGGCAGAGCAGCCGGAAGAGGTGCACATCACAGCTCTGCAGTGGGGCGCATGGAGGCTGTCCCCGCGGCGGACGGAAGGGCAGCCCCTTTCTGTCAAGACCATTTGGGGCATGGGCGGGTCTGTTGGGACCTGTACGGACCCTCTCGGTCAGCCGGAGCCCGGGTCTGTGTCGAGACCCAGGCCTCCTGTGTGCAGGGAACCCTCACTGCGTCCACGGCCTGGCTCCTCCCGCCCCAGGACGGGGCCTCCCCGCACGAGCACAGGCAGGTGCTAGACGCTCTCCTGACCTTATTGCCGAGAAACACCACTGTTCTTTAAAGATTTCCTCAGAGACTCAAATGTGGGTCAAGAAAGTCCAAAAAGGCTGATTCTCTCTCATCCGTGAAGCAGAGATCAGGTCTCAGGGGCTGGTCTTGACTTGCCACAGCCCGAGCGCACGCTTCATGCTGCGGGGGTGAAACCGTGGCTCGACGGAGAACGGAGCTGTCCAGGGTGCTGAAAGGCCGCCGTGAGCCTGGTCCAGACGTGCTTGCTGGGGCTGCCCTTGTCCAGGCCACCCAGACCCCGGGAAACAGAAGCTCCTGCTCCAATGTCCCTCTCAGAGGAGCTGAGTATTAAGATGAAGCGAGCCCAAGAACACCCCCTGAAGTGTGCCCCGAGCCCCGTGGGTAGGGTGAGCCATGCTATGACCCTTGGCTTGTGGCTCCTTCCTCCAGCAAAAATCCAGCAAGGCCGGTGAGTCCTCGCCGTGTCTTTCCAACACCTCGCTGCCAGCAAGGTGCTGGGGTTTCCCTGCGCGCAGCTGGATAATTTAGGATGATCTCCCCATCCCGAGGTCAACTGATTGGCTCCCTAACCCCACTGCACCCACAGTCCCCTGTGCCACATCAGGGAGCACTCCCAGGCTCTGCGGTCAGGGCAGAGGCACCTTTGGGGCATCATTGTTCCACTTCCCACGGTGCCTGGGGGATTCTGGGCCCTTCACGGTGTCCTCACAGGTGAGCAAGGTGTCCAGGTTCACGCACACACCTGGGGGGTGGCAGGTGAGGTCCTGGGAGCACCAGCACTCAAGCCACTCTTCCTCCCGCCGCGGAACACAGCAGTCAGCAAGCCTTCCAACGC
Organism: Mustela nigripes; assembly: GCF_022355385.1. NCBI lineage: Eukaryota > Metazoa > Chordata > Mammalia > Carnivora > Mustelidae > Mustela > Mustela nigripes. The sequence goes on from NC_081568.1 coordinate 680,011, forward strand.
GCAGCGCAGACCCAGGAAACACCAGAAAACTGGGGTCTTTTCCTTTGCTTTAAAAAATCTCATTTTCACTCTTCACCTAAGGAGGTTTAGCCGTGTGCATACTGATTTTAAGGAGATGAACCAGAAAGGGTTCTCAGCGAGCTGAGCCCGACCAAGCACCAGTCCTCTCGGGGCTTCGACACATCAGCAAGAAGGCGCGATCCTGAGTAAGACGCTGACAGAACGTCTGTACCCGAGAAACGGGACTCAAGCTGGGGACAGATGGACGGCTGACCTCTAGGGTCTGGTCCGTGACACGAATGCCAGAAATGGGCCCCTGGGGCCTGGGAGCAGGTGGGGGCCAGTGGCCGGTCAGCTCGGGAGCCTGGTGTGGGGTCCCGGCGGTGTCCCCATGGGCTCCGTCCGCGCCAGCAGGGCAGGTCAGCCCTCCCTGCTTCTGACAGTGGAGGCACCACCGCGGCCAGGCTGGCGTGCATGCTGGGTGGGGCCCGGTTCCGCTCGGCTCATCTCCGCTGCATTTTCCACCCACTGCATTTACGACCGCTGCGTGGACTTGGGTCCTCCATAAATGTGTCTGTGCAGCCCCTGGGACGCGGTGCCCTTCCCCAGATCTGCTGAAGCAGAAATATATTTGGGGTGGAGGAACACCTGTGCAGTTCAAGCCCCCAGGACGGCTCGGGCTGACACCCACCTCACCGCCCAGGTCAACCATGAACACCTGCCTTTTCCAGAAAGTTCTGTCTGGGTCACCCCACTGCTGCCTGGTCAGGCTGACCCTCTCTTGCCACAACCTGTGGGGCCGCTCACTCCCCCCAAGATCCTCCACCTAGGCCCCCACCAGAGCCGTGACCTGGGACCCTGAGCAGAGCACCACCCCCCAAACCTGGCCCTTCCTGCAGGCCCTCACTGTCCCTCAGCCTGGGGGCTCCCCGGTGCGTTAGCAGGAGCCCCACTCCTGCTGGCTCGAAACAGCCGCTCCTGCAGAGCCCGCCCCATGACACCTGTTTCCCGGCCCGAGCCCTGCTGGTCGATGTGTCCAGATGCAAACACGGCCTCTGGGCTGAGGTGATGAAGGGGGCACACAGGCACGATTGCCTGCACACGTCTGGGGCACGGGAGCGGAAGACCAGCAGCCCGGGCGGGGCCAGGGCTGGACGCGGGGCAGTGGGCTACCATCTACCTCCCAAACCCTCATGTTGCGCCCCCACTGCCCATTCCAAGGAAGCCGCCAGGAGAGCCCCGGACATGGAGAAGCCAGAGAAATGTGATCACTAGGAGACCCAGGGTTCTGGGCTTCAGGCCCTGGCTGCCCAACCCCTCCCAGGGTCCACAGTAAGGCCAGAGTTCGCCGTAGACGGGGCGGGTGCTGGGCGGGGTCCTTCTGACTCATGGTCTGGCTGCACCTGCCCCAGGAAGACCCCTGGGAACCCCAGCAGACCAAGGACCCCTCTCATGATGTGTAGACACAGGCACAGGTGTCTGTAATTATGGAAAACAGGACAGACGCCCACGCAGGCTGTGTTTAATACGAACGCGGAAAATGGAAGCCTCTAAGAGCAAAGCCTTGGCGTGTTCTTTCTGTGGCTCCCAGGAATAACCGGGAGCGGCAGGTCCAGGGGGAGGAGGCCACACGGAGGAGCACCACCAAGATGACACAGGGCCACCGTGTGTGGAGCAAGAGCTGGAGGGGAGGAGTTGGAAGTGGGGGTGGTGGCAGGTGCAGCGGGCCAGACACTCAGGCTCCAGGAGGCCGTGGGGGGCAGGGCAAGGTCACAAGGATGGGCGGGGTGGGTCCAGCCCAGAACAGCTGACTGGGCCCTTGGCTTCTGGGCAAAGCTGAGCAGGCACAGACTTTGGACGCCGTGCGGGGACGGCTCGGGGCACAGACCGTATGGGCCTGGGTGCTGGACAGGCAGCGGTAAGGAACCACACCCACCACCAGGCGCCCTCAGGGACATGTGTGCAGACTCGGGGAGTCCCCAGCCAGGGGCAGGGCAGGGTGACAAAGGTCCAGACAGGCTCGGCTCGCCAGCCCAGTGCTCCCGCCTGCCCTCTCCTGGTGGTCTGTGCCCGAAGAACACAAGGAAACCACCTGGATGGGGAGAGGGTGCTGGGTAGGCTCTCCTCCCCAAGGATGTGGGGGCAGACCTCTACAGGGGGCGCCGGCCAGCAGCTCAAGTGTCAGGGACTCAGGGGAGAAAAGGTCCAGACCTGAAGGTGAGCCGGCAGCTCCCACCGCGTGAAGTCCCAAGGCCCGGGCTTGGGGGTCTTAGAGGTCACTCTGGGCTGCGCGGACAGGTGGTCAGTCCAAGATGGTCTTGAAGTCTGCAGTCAGGCTAGGGTCAGCCGCTGCCTCCAAGGCGGCCAGTGTCGCCCTCGGGAGCTGTCGGCATAAGTGCCCTTGGGCTGGAAGGGGACAAGTGACGTGAGAATGCCCTGGAAGAAGCTGACCTTTGCGCAAGGCCAAGGTTGGGCAGGTGTGGTCCATCCCTGTGCAGGCCAAGCTCGGGGGGCTGGGTGGGCTGGGGTGTGCAGGACAGACTTCCTGCTGGGGCAACCCCTGCCCATGTTGGGGCAGCCAGGGCAGAGGCCTAGGGACACAGGTTGCGAGTGTAGATGACAGCCAGGCCAGTGGGGCTGGAGGGAGTGATGTGGCCTTGGCCTCTCCCCAGACCAGGGTCGAGGTGTGGGGAGGTCGAGTGAGCAGGGGGGCATGCGAGGCCCCAGGGTGAGAGCCTGCGACCCAGGGCACCTGCACCCACCATGGGGGCTCCTGGACCCACCCACCGCCACGCAGACGTGGGCGACGTTGCTTGCGCACACACAGCAGAGGGGGCGCCTCCACTTACCTGCCCGGAGTGCCCCCAAGAGACATCGGTAGGTACCACTGTGACGAGCGAGCTTGAGCCAGAAGGCCTGGAGGCAGAGCCACCGCGCAGCCTCGGAGGGAAACAGGCCGGAGGCGCCCTTGGCCCCCAGGGACATCCCTGCGTGGGGGCGTGGCGGGGGGATGTGACATAGACAGACAGGCTAAGACCACGCCCGGAAAGACCATGTGCTCCGAGGTGCCCGATGCTGCCTAGGGTCCCTGCAGCCCCGTCCATGAGCCGGGGAGCAGGGGCAGAGGTCGGGGGTCAAACGGGTAACGTCAATTCAAGATCAACCCCGAAACAGGCCCCAGGGAACCCTGACTCCGGGCGCTTTGGTCCTGTTCTCAAAAGCAACCCACACCAAATGAAGTAAAACGGGCCCGAGGGTCGTGGCGCGGCCTGAGCTACAGACCGGCCAGCGGCTTCCGGGATGAAGCAGAGCAGGCCAGGGATGGTCCTCGGGACGCCTGGAGGAGGCCGGGCTGCAGACCGGCCGGAGCCTCGCCTCCTCTCCACTGTGGGCCTGGATCTGTGCATGAGGTCGAGGGCACCAAGGGGGGGCAGGGGGTGCCGACACCCCCAGGCCCGACGGGCGAGCTCCCGGAGCCCGCAGCTGCGCCGCGCCGTAACCGTAAGCGTGCCGGGGCCCATACACTGCCGGGGCCCATACACTGCCAGCGCCACAGCCGACCCCACAAAACCCATCAGCCCGCACCCAATAACCCCGGCCCTCCGCGCACACCTGTGTTCCTGGCTTTCAGGAGGGAGTAGCAGCGTGACGCGGTGTCCGAGATGATGCGGAGGAAGAAGGCGGGGTTCTTCCTCACCGGCTGGTCAAATGGAAACTGGAGCACACACGCGTGGAACCTGACGAAGGGACGCCTCGTGGCAGGAAAGCCCTGGGGCTGGGACGCGTGCGTGCTCATGCCTGCGTCCGTGTGCACGTGTGTCTGTGCGTGTGCGCATGTGTCTACGTGTGCATGTGCTCCTGTGTGTCTGCGCGTGCCCGGGGCCACAGGACAAGCCCCTCCCCAGGTGGCTCCTGCTCTCGCTGACCACCCGGGCCCCTTCTGGAGTAACGGGCTTGTGCTTTGCTCGCCCAGCACCTGACTTCACACGCACGGGAACCCGCTGAGGTGGGAGCCCTGTCCTGCCAGTGGGAGACCACAGCCAGCTTTGGAAACAAGAGTGCACGACTTTAGGTCACACAGACTCGCCCAGGCTTGACACGGATGCCCGGCCCCTTGTCCATCTGTCCTGACTGTGGCTGGAAGTTAGCGGCTCTCTGAGCAGCCAGAGGCAGGTCTCCCTTGCAAACCAGACCAAAGCCTGGCTTTGTGTCTGAGGCGACGGCAGCCACTGTGACACCTGGGTCAACAGGGTCCGAGGTGGCAGTGTCTCCCAAAGAGCTACAGGAAGGCACGAGCAGGGCAGGGCCCCACAACTGCCCAGCCACGCCCCACTTCTCAGCAAGATGACCTGGAGCCATCCAGGGACCAGGAATGTTCCAGAAGCACATGGGGCCTGAGATGTTCTCATTACAGGGACAGGAATGACAGCTGGGCTGTTTGGGGGCCACAACCCTTTCTGTGGGGACATCAGAGGCTGCGGGCCCTCCCGTCGCTGCCTAATCACCTCCACGACCTGAGCCCTGTGGCGTCTGCCTTCCCCTCTGCACGCGGACTGCCTGCACCTGCCTCGCACCCCAGGCCCCTGCAAGGGTCCTGGTCAGTGCATAAGAGTGGGGACACCCAGGCCACACTGGCCACCCACTGCTGCCTGGTGACGGGACCGACGCGTCCAACCACGCGCGGTGCACACACACACACACACACACACACACAGCTGCAAGTCTGCAGTGAAAACCCGGCAAATACCGCATCCTTCAATCCTGGGACAGCAGAGGGCAGAGCGCACGGCCAGGCTGAGGGAGGGCCGGGGCCGCCGCAGTCCTGTGGTGTGGCCATGTGGCCGGGGAACCCACCTGTAGGCCTGCAGCAGGAATATCTTGTACATGTTTGCATAAACCGTGCGGACGCTGTTCACCTGGTCACAAAGACAGACACGTTGCGACGTCTGGAATTTAGATGTGGGTCTCGCGCTTTATCACCAGGTCAAAGCCAGGCCGTGGGTGGCAGGGGCGGCGGGAAGGGCCCGCAGGCAGGGATGGGGAGGGGAGGGCTGAGCGGTCGTCAAGCCGGGGCCCCAAGCCTTGGAAGCCCACCACGGGGAGGGGCCCGACGCCCGGAATGCCCACCGCCCAGAAGGAGGGGCCGTGGTGGGGGGCCTGAGGACATCTGCACCTGGGTGCCCAGGTACAGGCTTGCACACACACGCGCACACACGCCCCGCACCGGGCACGCGCACCTGCAGGTCCAGGAACAGGGCGCAGCACTTGAGCCGCAGGAGCGCAAACAGCTTGTGCCGCAGGCTCCTCCCGGGCCGGGTGCCCTGGCTGAAGGTCAGGCTCGAGCGGATGGACGTGCGGGCATAGCTGTGGGACAGAGCGGCCCGCACTGAGCTGCGCGACCTTGAGGCCCGCCCACCCTCGCTGTCCGGTGCGTGGGGACAGCCCTGCACACGACGCCCGGTGCCACCCTCGGGGGAGGCCTGGGCTGCGGGGTCGCAGACGGGCAGGGCCCCCCACCCCCACACCGCACACACCGGGCCACAGTCCGGGTCACGAACGAGTTCACCCTTAGTGGCCTATGGCGCAGAGCCAGTAAAGTCCACGAGACTCACGCACACGTGCCCGTCACGCGCGAACACACGCCTCCCCGTGCGGCTTCCCAGGCGAGGGTCTGAGTGGGGCGCGGGTCCCAGCGGGGCGGGGGCCTCCCCAGCTCGGAGGCAGCTCCGGCTGCGCAGGGCCTTGAAGCCACAGCCCTGTGCCTTTCGCCTGCCTGGAGGACTTCTCGCAGGAGGACAGCGTCCCCCGCACGGCCTGGCCCCGAGGGTGAGGCTCACGCGTGCACACGGGGAGTGGGACGAAAGTCGCCCGCTCACACCGCGACACGGGGCCCAACCACAGGGCATTCCTGCAGCCGGCCGCGGAGGTGCCCCAGTGCCCTGTGTCGTCTGCGCGGGGGGAGGCCGTCCTCAGAGCTGCCTTCGAGCACCGAAGCTCTAGGGCCACCTTCTGTCTCACTAAGCGTGTCCACCGCAACCTCAGCCATATGAGAGCTTAAAACAAGGTTAAGTCAGCCGCGCCGCCACCACGCTGCCTTAGCTCGGTGACTCTCGCTGCCCAGCTGAGCAAATCTCTGATGACGTCCGTGACTTTTGCTTCTGGAGGACAGATTTCTGGAAGTGCACTTACCGGCAAAATGTATGAATGTCTCAAGGACTTTAATACCAAATTACTGCTTTCCAGAGAAGTCACTGGTGTTTGTCCTCAGCGACGTGCCCACGTGCCCGGGCCTGACGGGAGCACCGCCGAGGGACGGTGGGCGCCTGGGAAGGAAGCTTCTCTGGTGGTGGGCAGAGCCGGGCGGAAGCGCCTCCACACGCCGCCCCCTCTCCTCCGTGACCGCGTCCATCGCGACCTTGCTGCAAACCTCCGTGTCTGACCCCTGCAGAGCTCGGGGCCACGAGGGAGGCCCCATTGCCAGGCCCGGGTTTGAATCCTGCACTGTGCTGCTGGGTGACGGGGGCAGGTCCCTTGTCTGTGCCGAAAGGACACATCTGAGAAGCCGCAGCGGGCCCCACGGCCCGCGCTCGGCGAGGCCACTCGCGCTCAGAGGCACGGCGACGGTCTCTGCCCCAGGCGGGCTGCGTCGTGCTCGCTCATCCCCGCGCCACAGGGGAGGACCTTCCTGTCTTCTGAGTCCCTCTGCGCGGTCTCTGCTGCTTTGCTTCCTGTGCCCGCCCAGAACTTGCTCCCGGGCGTGCTGAGACGCACCGGCGCGTCCTCGTGGGTCTTCTCAGAAAACCAGCCGTCTTCCCCTCGCCCCCCCGCAGCACCGCGGCAGACTCGCTCGTGCTCGTGCACCCGGCCCGTGGCTCTGGCCGCCTCACCCTCGCCTGGGCTGGGATGTGGGGAAGACTTGGAGTCTGCGAGACCAGCCCGCCTCGTCGCGGTCCCTTCCAGGACGCTTTCCACCCTTCCGAGTCCCCCCCACCCCGCCCGGCCCCCGCGGCCGAGGCTTCAGGGCGGCATCCGTGAGCAGGCACGCCCCAAGAGGCCCTGCGCAAGCACGGCGGCCGCCGACACCCACTTGCTCTCGGGCACTGTCACCAAATGGGACGCCAGGCTGGCGTGGCAGTGCCTGACCCCCAGATGGCCCGCGCTTCTTGGGGAGCAGAGAGCTGGTCAGGGCCGGATGGCAAGGGAGGGCTGGAGGCCGGGGCATCGGAGCCGCGTCCCAGGGATGAGGAGAGACCCAGCGAAGATGGGGGTGGACAGAGCGGGAAGAGGGGGCTGGGCTTCACACACAGCAGCAGAGACGTGGGTCCACCCGGGGAGGTGGGGCCGGCAGAGCAGGCTGGGAAGAGCACCGTGGGAACAAGCAGGACAGCGGCGGCGCCGACCAGAGAGGGGAGCCCTCCGCCGCCCCCCGCAAGGCCGCGGAGTCAGGACTCGGCGCTCACACAGGAGCGCGTTCCCGCACCCACGCCCATCCCGAGTCTGCGTCCGCGCCAAGCCTGGGGTCGCGCTGGGAGTGCTCGGGCTCAGGGAAGACTGGCCATGAGGGGCTGACCTGGGTCCCCAAATCCACATCACAGCCCCAACCCACACGACACGTGGGTCACATGGGAACTGATTAAAGCTTAGGTCGTAGGTGGGCCCTGACCCTGACAGGCCTCCTTGGAGGAAGACAGACACGAGAGATGCCAGAGCGGAGATGGACAAGAGAACACGGGGAGCCCCACGGCAGAGACCACGAGCAGAAACGACCCTGCCCCGCAGCCCGAGCTCACTGGGACAGGATCCCACATGCTATGTACACGGCAGGCCGCATGCACCTCAGCCGTGCTCCCCGGGGAGGCCACGCTGCGCGTTACGGGGTGTCCTCAGGAGCTTGTGCCCAGCAGGTCCCCAAACCTCTGAACTCAGATTTACAGTGTCCCTGCAGAACACACCGGTGACCCCGTCTCCTGCACAAATTCTTCTTACCAATAAATGCCCAGAAGACCCCTCATCTAGTGAGGGCGCTCAGTCCCAAAGAGGATGTGTTGCTGCCCCATCTGCGCGGGACGCTGGGCACCCCGGCCCGTGACCCACCCATCCCACACGGAGGCAGAAACGGGGGCATGCCCCGCTGCACCCCTCTGTGGGCGCGCTCACCTGGAGTAGTCACAGGACACCTCCAGGGTCTGGGTGTCCAGCAGCAAGCCGCACCAGGGGAACAGGCAGCGGGCCGGCAGCTGGAGGGGGGCCGTGCTGCCCAGGGCCATGTCCTCCACGGGGAAGTTCACGGCCGTCTTCTGCAAGTTGGCTGAGCAGCCATACTCGGGAACGCCCCTGACCAGGGTCCTGAAGCAGAGCGGCCAGGTCAGCGCCTGGGAGGAGGGGGCACCGCCAGGGGCGCTGGAGCACTCATTCGGGGGGACGGCCACGGTGCTGAGCCAGAGGGAGCCGGGGCCAAGGACGTGGCGGCGGGTGCGGGTGCTGCCCTGGGGAGTGGGGCTGCTTCCCCGGAGCCCCTTAGAAGTTGGGGTGCGCAGCACACTGGGCGGATGGCAGAGGGGGCTGTGCTGCACGCACAGGAAAAGAAGTGAGGCCGCGACTATGCTCGTGGGGCCTCCCTTTTTCCCTGTAGCCACGTGGGGGACACGGTCTGTCTGGACTTGCTAAACAGGGTTGCTACAAGGCCTGGGCCCATGTGGGGGTTGGATATTTTGCCAGAATTAAATCGGGCACATGGGGCCCTCAGTGCCGTCCTGCTCAAGGCCTGGCGTCCAGGGGCTTCCTTTCAAGCGTGGTTTTCCAGGGGAAGAGAAAGTGCGAAACCAAGGGGGCTTTGCTCTGGTTGCTGGCTGTGTGGACAAACCTGTCACCGCGAGCCTGGCCACGGGGGAGTCCCCAGGCTCTGAGGGAGCACGAGTCCCACAGACGCACCCCAGCGCCACCCTCCACCTGGCAGCCTGCACGGGGCGCCTGGCAAATGTAAATCTGCCTCGCGACGGGGGCTCTTGCTCCGGGAGCCAGGTCAGCGGCCCCCCAGCATCGGGAGTGCCACGGGGACACGTGTGGGGGACTCACCTGAGGAAGGCCTGCGCTCGCTTCAGGTGGGGCGTGACGAGCAGGAAGTCGTCCACCAGACGCAGGAGCAGGCTGCAGGGCATGGGAGAGCCGGGCTGCGGCGGCGTCCCCGTTCACGAGGACAGGTGCAAAGTCACTTCCCCCAAAGGACTGAGCCAAAGGCTGACCTCGCAGGTCGTGGGAGTGCCGGGGGCGCACGGGCAGGGACACAGCTGCGGGTCACAGCCGGTGGAAACACCCAGGCCCCGACAGTGCTCAAAGCCACCACTAAGCCTACACTCGAGACCCACTCATGACCCCCCACGTGACTGAACATAGAGCCACAGGCCCCTGTCCACACCCAGCGGACCCGAAACGCAAGGCGGAGGTGAAAGCAAGTCGCCGCACGTGCACCCTGAGGGTCCGTACCCGTCCTGCTGGATGCCAGGAAACAGCCTGCGCTCCATGTCCCCGTAACACAGGCTGCACAGCAGGGTGGACAGGACGGAGCCCTGGGGGATCCCCTGACACTGGAGGTACGACCTGGGGGACAGGACGCAGGTAGGAGGAGGCCCCCCGGGCCTCGCACTCATTACAGACACATGTGCCGCAGCCTACAGACACGCAAACCACACGCACATGGAGACCCACCACACGCAGACCAGCACGCGTGTGGACCATGTACGCAGACTGCAGACACACACGCAGACCAGACAGACACACAGACCACACTTGTATGCAGACCACATACGCAGACACACAAGCAGACCACACACGCTGGTCAGGCGCCGGCGCACACCCCAGAGTGCACGTGGATCAAGGGCCACTGTGCACCCCATGGAGCCCTGACAAATGTCTGTCCACACGTGCAACGGTCCACATGGGTCTGACCTTTTCTATAAAGGTCCCCGCAAGCAGAGAAGCAGGTGGGGCGCCTCTGAGGGAGCCCCGGGGGGTGGACACAGCAATGACCTTTGCCCCAGAGCAAGTTCCCCTCCGGTCCGGGTGCTGCGGACAAGCCCGCGGCCTCTGGGAAGGCGGCCCGCGGTACACCCGTCAGCAGTGTTTCTCAGGACGCATTTCAGATGTAATTACAGGTAACAAGTGCCACAATCAGTCATAACATGAGAATAACGAAACATTCTCTAACTAAAAAGCTTCTGATTCCCAGAGCACAGGGAATGATCCCCGGGAAGGTGCCCATATCTCCAGCTGACCTCTAACGACCTTCACCGTGAGCCGGAACCCTCAGGACCGGTGCTCTCACCCCACCCCGGGGGCCCCCGTGGGCACTCACCCAGGAAAGTCTGCTTCTGTTTCTATAAATAAAAAAATTATCTGCTGACATTTAAATGCCAAAGGACTCCCCAAGCCCCAGGAGCCGCACGGCCGCAGGGTCTGCAGGCGACCGCAGGAAGACGGCAAGGACCCCTACTCACTTGCCCCCGATCCTTATGACGTGGTTGTACACCAAGCTCAGGAAAAGCTGGAAAAGGCCGCTGCTGGCTTCGTTCAGAGAGTAGCTCTGCGAGAACAGACGGACGTGTGGGCGGGCGGGCCATGACTCTGGCCGGGATCCAGCCTGGGGATGCCGGCCCGAGGGCACGTTGCAGTGTGTGTCCCGCAGCGGCGGGCAGGAGCCCGGCAGCCAGTGAGCACAGGTCTGCGAGCCGCGGTGGCCAGCCCATCCCTGGTTCTGCAAAAGGCCACAGAGCCACGGGGCTGAGCTGTCCCCTGCCCTTGGAGGCAGCGCCTGCTCACAAGCAGGAGGAAGACGTTTCCCCCAGAGGGTCCGTTTCAGGCGGGGACACAGGGTGAATCCAACTTGTCCTCCTAAGGGGAGGGAGCGTGTTGTCGTTCAGTCTCATGATCAAAACCGAGGGAGAAGAGGTCTCAAGCTTCCCACGAGAACTGCTGCTGCCCCGCGGCAGACAACCTGGCGGCGTAGAGCCCTAAGGGGCTGCCCCGGGGCATCTCCAGCGGCAACCGGGGGCCACCGCCGTGTCCACACCCCGCCCTGGCACACATTGTGGCCGCCTCGCCCACCTGCTCGATGACCACGGAGTCCCTGAGCGAGGTCGTCTCCTGCAGACGCTCCACAAACTGTCTCATGTACGGCGGGAGGTCTGTGAAGGTGGACACCTGCCGGCAAAGAGGAGGGGGTGAGACAGCTGCGCACCCTGGCCCGGCGGGCGGGGGTCATGTCGCAGGAGACCTCGTCCACGCCGGGGACGAGCAGGTGCCATCTGGGAACAGGAAGCCGCAGCGCTGGGAACAGGTACGGACCGCGGAGCTCGGGAACCGCCCACCTGGTCAGTCCCCTGTCTTTGTCTTTGGGGGGGTCCTGTCTTCCCAAGACCCCTCCCTGATGCCTGAACCTTCACCGTGGGAGGTGGAGCCCAAGCAGGAGGCAGTGGGGGTCCCAGCCACCCAAGCAACCAGGATGGAGGAGCTGGTCTGGGGCGGAGGAGACTGCAGAGAAAGGAGCCAAACCGCCATTTCTTCCCTAGGCCCACTGCCTCTGGGCACTGGGAGCGCCGGGGGCTGCTGGGAAGGGCCGCTGAGGCAGGGAGAGGCCGTGGAGGGGACCCAGGCGCTCTCTGGTGAGCACAGGGGCCACGGCGGGGAGGGGGGAAGGGGGCCAGCGGCCAGCGCCATCCGAATACAGCGCTCACCACTCCCTCACTGTGGGGGGAGTCAGTCTCCTCCGCAGAGAAAACCAGTATTCTGTGAAACCTATGGTTCACTGGCTTCGTTCAAGGCTGGCCGCTCACGGACACCAGCGGCAGGCGTGACCACGAGGGAGACCACAGCGGACGTGCCGGGAACCTGCCTGCGGCTGAGGCCGCTACGGAGTGGCCGGGGTTTGAAGATCAGTCCAGACCGACAACGAACAACACAGCGAAACAAGGAGAAAGGAAAGAGGAGCCAGAGACAGAGTCCGAGAAAGCCACCCGCGGCGCTGGGAGCTGAGGGCAGGGTCGGCGGGGCGGAGAGCCCGAGGAATGGGCGAGCCAGTCGGGGGTCCCACGGAGAGAAGCCGCAAACAAGCCCCCACAGGTGTCCCGGAAACCGGCTCCCGTGCACGGAGCGCTGAGCGCAGGAGCTGCGCCCACGGAAATGCCCACGGAAACGCCCGATGGCATCGCCACCGCGAGACACAGACAGCGGACCAGAAAGGAAGCGGAGTCAGCCACCCAACCCTGCCAACCTGGCTCCGTCGACGTGAAACACTTCTGCTCGTGCAAACATCCCACTTGTGACCAAAAGGGCAGAGACAGATGGAGAAGGCACCTGGACCAGGGGCTGGCACCAGACACGGGAAGAACCCCGAGAAGTCCCTGACAAGTGGCTCACAGCTTGTCGCAAGCAGGAGCTGACCTCACGGGCCTCTCACACACGGGGACACGCAAGTGGCTTCCGCAGGGCGCTGGGCAGGCACGTCGTGGGGAGGCTGGACCCGGCACAGTGCGGCCGCCCTGATCGCGTGGCCGCGGGCTCAGCCGGCCCCCATGGCGCACATAGCAGTGTGGTCAGGCACCGTCCGCCGACGTGCAAGGCTCTGCCTCAGCAACGCCCCAACAGCAACGTGAGCTCTCGCCAATGGATGCCCCATCGGGGGAACGTCTACCCCACCGTGGGCGCCCGCTGATGCCCACCCAGCAGGAGGCAGAGCCCTGCCAGGCAGCATCGGGGCAACCCCGCCACGACCGGAGAGGGAAGGACCGCCACCCATGTTCGGGCTCGCCTTGGAGCAGAGGGAACCAGACAGGAAGGGCATGTTCCGCCCCACGTCACATTTGTGGACTTCGAGACGGGTCCCTGAGTCCACATGGCTGACGTCAGAGCAGGGGACACTCTGGAGAGGGGTAGGGGGTTCGGTGGGCACCTGTGACGTTCTGCGTCTCAACCCCATGGTGGCTGCCACCTGCGCCACACGTGTCAACCCCCCACTCCTTGTGGCTCAGGGCTTGCGACCCACACTTAGCCTCACGCCGCAGGTGCTCCCGGGGGCTCTCCCCAGACTTCCCGGGTCAGCACCTTTCCCTTGGCAGCCTTCTAGCGCCCCCATCACGGTGCGCTCCGCAGGCCTGGCTGCTCTGACGGGTGGCGGGAAACTGCCACAAGCTGACCGGGCCGCTTGTCCTTCCCCAGGCCCGGGGAAGGGGGGAGGGGCACCCAGACCCTCAGCTCTGCTGTGTGGCAGGGGCAGCGAGTGAGGCCCAGGCGTCCACGCAGTGCTCTCCTCTCCCGCAGCACTGGCCCATGGGGCTCACTCTGCCCTCAGCATGGCCTCGGGCCAGGCCAGGCTCCCACGGGGCGTCGGCAGGGACATCAGCCCCGCCGCAGCTGGCATCCCGGGGGGCCCGGCTTCTGGAAAGGTACAGCAGGAGGCAGCGGCCCACGGGGTGAGACTCGGACGTAGCAGCAGTGAGAGCGTGGGACCACTTCTGGGGCTGGGGGAGGGTGGGCAGACCCACGGCACAGACACGTCCACACGAGACACCCTCGTCAGGGAGCACACGCCCCGTGGCTCTTACATGTCTCTTGAAGGACCTGCGGACGTGCCCCTGGGCGGTTCTCCGGACCACGGCGTAGCGACGCAAGCAGTAGGTGTTTTCATGAGGCCTGAGCACGTTGGCGACGACCTCGGCCAGCCTGTCCTGGGGGAGGGCGTCGTACGCCCCCGTCACGTCCACCTGTGCGGGACGGACGTGCTGTTTACGCGCTGTGCCCGGGGGGCCCCACGGATGCAGGAGGACTGAGACACCCTGACTCCCAGCGTCTCCCGTCTCCGGGGCACACATCTGTGCCACGGCCCCCAGACCCAGCTGCAGGGCAGGCCTGCGACCCTGTCTACACCCGGAAATGTGACGGGGCTTCCCCAGGGGATGCTCTGTTAGTGCAAACTCAGGGAATGAAGGCCAGCCACAGCCCATGACGCACGGCCAGCTGGTCGGGGGGACCACTCCCACAGGCCAGACGTGCCCAGCTGGCTCACTCGGGCATGGGCTCGGGTTGGAACCGGGCACCCACCTTGACGAAGTACAGGCGGGGCGCTGGGTCCTGGGCCCGCACGCGCAGCACAAAGTCGTGCCAGGCCCTGTGGATGTCGTCCATGCCCAGCACGGAGGCCCCCAGGAGTCTGGGGCGCCGGGCCCGCTCGTAGTTCAGCACACTGAACAGCGTCTTCACTTGCGAGGTGAGATGCTGGATCTGTGGGGCCGGCCCGGGGCAGAGGCAGCACCCCCAGAAGACGCCCATCACACAGGGGCCACGTCAGACCTCCCTGCCTCGGCCTGCTGGGCCCCACAGGCCCCCCAGCATCCCCCAGACTCGACTCCGGAAGGGCCAGAGGACCGATCGCCCCACACATCCTCGAACCCTGGCTTCTCCCTAGGGACCCGCTGCAGGGTCTGGAAACTGCGGAAAGAGCAGCTGCAGGCGTCTCTCTCCTCCTCCTGCCAAGCGCCCACCAGACGAGGCAGGGACCCCACAGCCCACCATGGAGGAGCGCCCCTTCATGCAGACCCAACCCGGTGTCCGGTCAACATCAACAGCCTGGCTTTCTCATCCGGGGACACACACTCTGTGTGTATTCCGCTCTGTGGAACCACTCAGAAAGGGTCAGAGCTCTGGTGACAGAGATGCCGTTGGCGGGGACCACGGAGTGTGCCAGGCATGGGGTGACACCTGCGGGGGAGGCGTGTGCTAGGCACAGGGGTGAGATCCCGCCGGGGGTGCTAGACATGGGGGTGAGACCCATGGGGAGGGGTGTAAGGCACAGGGGTGAGATCCTGCGGGGGAGGCGTGCGCTAGGCACGGAGGGGAGGCCCTGTGTGGGTCACTGGAACCCCAGCAGGCTGGTGGCAGGTGAACGACCCAGTTCTGTCGTTGGCTCACGGTGAGTACCGAGGACCCTGCTGCTGCAGAGGTCCAGAAGCCCCAGAAGCCAGGGGCTCGGCGTGGCCAGCTTGTGTCACAAGAACCTGTGGGTCCCCGGGGTCTGCCTAGCATCCTGCAGGCCTGGCATTCCTACAGGCTCCTTGTCTAACTGTGGGCACATGTCCCATCAACGCAGCCTGACCGCCACAGACCTCCTCCTGGCCTCCTGTCTACCTGCACACCGAGCCGGGGTTCCTGGGCTCCTGACTTAGAAACGAAACAGCAGCGCTGACCTTCTTGTCTCGGCACAAGGCTCTGGCTCCCGCCACATAGTCCATGTTCACGATCGGCCGCAGCCCACCGGGCTTGGGGAGGAAGCGGAGTCTGGACGTCAGGAGAGTCGCCCTGGCTTCGTGCTGTCTTCGCACCTCTGCGGCGGACAGCTCTCGAAGGCGCACGCTGGTGCAGTGCTGCCTGAAACACAGAGCCTCGTGGGCCATGGCTGGGCGGGTGCGCGGGAAGCGCAGGGTGGGCGGGCCTGCCTGAGAGCCGCCGGGCTCCTGAAGCGCCCGTGCCAGACACCAGTCACCCAGGATGCCGAGGCCGGCCACCTGCAGGAGCCCCTCCCACAGCAGGTGCCGGACACCAGGGTCCCTCCAGGCAGAGCCCTGGGAGGCCCAGGCGGGAGCAGCTGGGACCCTTGGACAAGGGTGGGTGAGGGGGTGACCGATGCGGCCCCCCAGAGGAATGGAGCCATCTCTGCGTGGGCCTGTCAGCTCCCGGCAGCCTCTCCCCCACCACAGCCCACAGGCCGGCCCCAGCAAGGAAGCGCGGTAGGCGAGCCCAACCCCCCGGGGCCTCTGATGCCCACCAGACAGAGGGACAGTTTCCACAGTCCCCACAAGGACTCTCAGGAGCCATGAGATAGCTGAATCATTACACAGGCCACACTGTTACCTCGAACCCACAACAGAGGTTGCCCGACCCTCTCCCAGGTGCCGGAGGACACAGCCCAGCTCCCTCGGCGGAGATGCGCTGAGTCAGGGCACGGGCTTGGCCCAAGTGTGAGACGCAGCCCAGGAGCACCCATGTCGCCACTTTGGGGCCTTGCCAAGCCCTGTGAGGACACAGCCTCCTAGCCAGGGCTTGTCCTTCAGACTGGCAGACTATCCCCGACGGGACCCCGAGCCAGCCTGTGGCCAACACGCTCCTTCAGTAGACAAGACACAGCCCTGCAGACAAGCCGAGCAGCCACTCCGGCAAGGCAAGCTGGAAGGTTCTGCCTCAGGGGCCCCTGCCCGAAGCACACCTGTGCCGGATCCTGCCTGCACACCACCCACGGCCCAGACCGTCCCGCTCGTTCTGCGTGAATTCGAGGAGCATTTGACCCACATACCAGGGTCAAGCCAACGACCTGCCTGCGAGCTTGTTTCCATTCAGTACAAACTTCTCCCCTTTCGAGAGCCTGGACCCCAGGTGGCACAGACTCTGACATCTCCAGTGAATGAAAGGGGCCCCAGAAGTCCGTGCTCAGGGTGGGACTCCCAGTGAGGGGTACCCGGAGGCATGGAGCCAGCTGGAGGGTCAGGACAGGGGGCTGTCATCTGTGCATACGGGGGGGGGCAAGACAGGGAGCTGTCATGTGCACACACAGGGGGATGGGACACAGGGCCGTCATGTGCACACACGGAGACAATTGTGAGCGCGCGGCACTGGCAGAGACACCTGACTCCCAGGGTCTGTAACGGGCTCCAGACGCTCTTCCGGTAGAAAAAGAGCCGGTTCTTCTGAAACGTGGTTTCCGTGACGTAGAAAAATGACCTGAGCAGCTCAACCACGTAGGTGCCCATCAACCAGCACAGAAGCCTGGCCAGGACCCCTTCTCTGCGGCGGTGCTCGGCGGCCGGCACACTGCAAGCCTCTGGAATGGAAAAGGCACAGACCACAGTGTCCGCTCTGCCCGTCGCAGCCACACTGGCCGCTCAAAACGGGCAGGCGGGGACTGAGGCTCAGGGAACACGATCCTCGGCCCGAGGGGGGACACATGCCATTATCACATGTCTGCTGACCGCAGAACGAGAACACTTTGGACTTGTGGCGGAATAAGACATTACTGGTTTCATGTTTCCTTTGCTACTTTATAACGTGGCTACCAGAGTTTCAATGACGCAGGCAGTCCCGTCACATTTCTACTAGACAGAGAGGGGCTTCGTCATCCGTCCTGGCTTCCGAGCAGGATGGAGAAGCAGAGACCCGCTCTCCCTGGGGGGACCTGGCCATTCAGCAGCATCGCCGCTAGGCAGCAGGGTCCAGACGTACCTGGGGCTTCCCAGACCAAACCACATAGGGGCTAAGGGCCGCCAGACACTGTGCAGCTGGGAACAGGCACCAGAGAGCCGCGAGAACTTAACACAGGACCGTAGACACGCACCACGGGAATGCGACGTCACTCCGTGCGGCCGGGGACACGTGCCACGGACCCAAACTGTCCTCTGTACTCTACTCTGTGCACTTGGCAGGAAGGGGACCCAGAATCTGGTCTGGGGGAGAGGACAGAACAGTGAGAGAGGGGCGGGGACACAAGGCAGGGACAGACATCAACGACCACTGACCAGAACATAGCACGACCTCTAACCGGGGGCATGACTAAGTGGGAGATCACATCAGGCCCTCGTGCTGCTCAGGACAAGGAACCCCGAGAGGACAGCAGAGCTCGCGGCTCCCAGCCGCCACCGGCGCAAACCGGGAAGGAGGGCGGAGTGGGAGAGGCACATGGCTCCCTGCAAACGCGGACTCGGGCGCAGGAAAGGCAGACCAACTGGGAAGAAAGATGAGGGGCGTCGGGCACGTCTAGAGTCAAGGAAAGAAGTCCGATTCTCCAGGTTAGTGGAAAAGATCACCGGACTGGACGAAAGCCAAAACAGCAGCTGCTGACCAGCAGGGCCCAAACCGCGAGGCTCCAGGAAGGCTGGACGCCGACGCCCGCCAGGAGAGAGCTGGCGCGCCACTCGGGGGCATCAGGACAGAAGTTAACGTAATGGGCGTGTCCCCAGACTGCCCCACATCTGCAATGCTCACACCTGGTACAACCTGACCGATACCATCGGAACAGAGAGGAACGGACAAACCCGCCCCAGAGGAAGACAGCACTGCCCCCAGCATCTCACCCTCAGCACAGCGACGGGGGTCTCGGGTGGCGTGAATGTGATGGCCGGCCGCAGGCCTGCAGACACACGAGGACAGGCACGTCTGCCCACCTCGAGCAGCCCGGACCCCGCAGACAGGCCCCGCACAACCGAGTCACGAGTCAACAGAAAAGATCACTCAGAGCCCAGCAGCTCGCCGACCAAAGACGACATCGAACAAGAAACGGAAACTTCTCAGAAGCGACTGAAACCGGACACGGGCAGCAAACAGAAGCTGGTGCACAGCTAAGACACAGCCAGGAAGGGAGCACGGCCGATCACCGGCCGGGCACTCAGACAGGCACGCCGGCGACCCTGATGGCAGGGCGGGCGGCAGGGACACGGCTCTCCTCCCAGTGAGGACCCTACGGAGACACCAGACTCCACTCCGAAGGTCAAGGCCCCTGTTCAGACCATGGTGGGCACGCGTAAGCCCACGGGACGGGATGACAGAGCACAGCCACACAGACCCCCCGTGCCCAGGGTCAGGGAACAAGAGCTGCCACCAGCCCAACACGGGCCGGAGGGGGACAGGCTGTGGGGGCGGGGGGCACCTCCCCAGGTTTCCTCAGGAACCCATTCTGTGATGTCTAGTGACACTGGGCAGCAGATGGGGACAGCCCAGCAGTCTGGCCTCCG
Organism: Mustela nigripes; assembly: GCF_022355385.1. Classification (NCBI taxonomy): domain Eukaryota; kingdom Metazoa; phylum Chordata; class Mammalia; order Carnivora; family Mustelidae; genus Mustela; species Mustela nigripes. Next base: position 698,775 of record NC_081568.1, read on the forward strand.
GGGATGGGGACAGGAATAAGAGGGCAGAGTGGCAAGCAGGATGCTGGTCGAGGCTGGCGTGACAGAAACCGAGCCCTGCCCAGATGACGGTCTGCCTGGGGAAGAGGCGTTCCAGCCGGGTAGGGTGGAAACAGTGGCCCGAGGGCCATGCCTAGAGAACCCTGGTCTCATCTGTTCAGCCCCGTGGGCAATGTGCGTGGCCACAGTCGCGGGAAGGACCAGTCCACCAGGGCCACGGCTCCAGTGTTCAAGGACACAGGGAGGTCCAGGGGCTGGGCCCATCACTCGGGAAAGCACCAGGTCCTTCCTGTGTGCGGTGCACGGGGCACGGCAGACCTCGTATGAAGCTGGGGACGGGGCCACGGAACTCAACACTTTCCACCAGGTGAGTGGTAGCCTGAGAACACCGGTGCTGTGCTGGACACCTTGGAGGGTCAACCATGCCGCGCCAGGAAGGGAGTGGCTGGTTATGGGCACACAGGCATGTCCAGTGCGAAAGTTCTAGAAACATGCTGTGCAACACGGCCCTTACGCTCTGCAACGTGTCCTGTAGACTAAACCATTCATTAGGAGGGTGGATCTCAGGCGGCATGCTGTTTTCCCACAATTAAAACACAAAACTTACATGCCCAAGTTATTGGAAAGATGCTCAGAGCCTCTCGGGGAAGCGGAAAGGGTGTCCCCTTGGAGGCCATCACAATCCCGATCTTTGGAGATGAGACGGGTGCACTTTAAGCCCTGCCGTGGGAGACTGAGATGGATACCCCAGGAGGTGACCCTGGTTCGGAGAGGGCTCGCCAATCTTCTCATCTAGGAGTCTCAGATGTCTTGCGAGCTTGGCGGGGGGGTAGATCAAATGGCAAAACCCCAGGGTCTCTCCTTGTTGCCACTCCCCACCAGGGACCGTGGTCGGTGGCTGGACCTGCATCCCCACATCTGCTCCCCGCGCGTGTCCCCAGGGCCTGCCTCAGTTCATGTAAAGCGGGCAGGAGGGGTCAGAGGCGGAGGGAGGGGCCTGGTCCTGCAGGTCCAAGCAGGCACCTGCGGCCTCTGCTGCTCACCTGGGCTCCCCCGCAGCCAGGCGCAGTCCTGCACTTTCATCTTCCACGTCAGCTCCTGCGGCGAGAGCTTGGCGTGCTTCCCCAGAGAGATGAACTTCTTCACGTTCCTCAAGAAGCGGCGCTGGTTGTGCCTGGAGCCCCAGAGCGCGGGGGGCACCAGCCGGCACAAGCAGGCCCGCAGGAAAGTGTACACCTGCCAGGGGCTGCTGTGCTGCCGCAGAAGCCGGACCAGGCGCCGAGGGTCCGTGTTCTCCTCGGGAGCTGCCACTGGCCTCTCCAAAGGGCAGACGCCCACTCCTCCGTGTGCCTGCTTGCTAGACGCCTCTCCAGGGGCCTGCGCCCGAAGGGGGCAGTGCGTCCTGAGGAGCGCGCGGTATGGGCACCGCGCGTGGTTCCCAAGCAGCTCCTGGAACAGAGGCCTCATCCGCCAGTAGCGCGCGGGAAGGCGGCGCGTCCTGTGGGAAGCCCCTGCTCTCTGGGGCCCGGAGCCCAGAAAGACCGTCTCCACGAGTTTCCGGGCCCCAGTCAGGCTAGGCGGCAGGGCGCTGAGCAGGAAGGAGGGGCGCAGTCGCTCCCTGCCTCCCGAGCAGTAGAGGAAGTGCTTGGTTTCGGGGTGCGCTGGCTGATGGGGTACTCCCTGGGGTCCCTGAGATGGCTGTGCCGTGGTGGAGCTGAGACGAGTCCCAAGGGGCCCTCCCTCCCAAGAGGCGGCTTCTGCAGCGACCCTGGCAGGTGTCACTGCGTGGGGTTTGCTGTCACCCCGGTGGGCCTGGTTAGACGGCCTGTGGGTCCCCTGCTCCGGCTCCGGGGTCACGCTGCGCCTGGGCCTCTTGGCTAGAGGCGGACTGCTCCTGGATCTGCCCTGCCGCCGCCGCCTTGCGCCAGACTTCCAGGCCTGGCGCGTGGGTCTGAGGTCCTTCCAGGTCCCAGGACTGTGGCCCGGGGACCCGAGGGGCCGAGCCACGGCGGCGGGGACGCAGAGGTCGTAGAGCGGAGGCCCACACACCTGGTAGGCGCAGCTCGGGGCCACCAGCACGTAGAGCGCGCAGCACGTGAGCAGGTGCGCGAGCACATCGTCGCCCACGCGGCGCAGCAGCAGCCCCCACGCGCCGCTGCCGCGCAGAGTCTCCGTCACGGTGTTGGGCAGGTAGCTGCGCACGCTGGTGGTGAAGGCCAGGGGCGGCCCGCCGCGGGCCCCGTCTAGCAGGGCGAAGCCGAAAGCCAGCACGTTCCTGGCGCCGCGCTCGCACAGCCTCTGCACCACCCGGGCCACCAGCTCCTTCAGGCAGGACACCTGCGGGGCGTGGGGGGCGGGTCCTGAGGGGCTGGGGACCGAGGCGTCCGGGGGCCCGGGGGCCCGAGCGCGCGGCCCTCCCCCTCCCACCCCGGCAGGCCCGAGCCGGGTTCCCGGGGCAGCCCACCTGGCGGAAGGACGGGGCGACTGGGGGTGGCCGCGCGTCCCAGGGCACGCACACCAGGCACTGGGCCACCAGCGCGCGGAAGGCCGCCGGGTCCCCGCGCCGCACCAGCCGCCGGCCCTGGGGCCCCAGGCGCCGCAGGAAGGAGGCCAGGGGCAGCACCTCCCGGTAACGGCTCCGCAGCAGGGCGCGCACGGCGCGGCACCGGGGAGCGCGCGGCATGGCCGGAGAGGGGCGGGTCCGCGGGAGGAAGGGGCGGACCCGAGGGGGGGGGGTCCGCACGAGGAGGCGGGGCTTCGGGGAGGAAGGGGCGGGCCCTGGGCGGGGTCGCGGCGTTCTGGGGTGTTGGCGCGCAGGTGCCCCGAGGCCCCTGCGGGCTGTGGCGGCGGGACCGCTTCCACCCACGCCCCGCGACCCCGTGCAGGGAGCCGCCGTTGCAGGGGGGGTCGCACAGCGGGGAGGGGTGGAGGCGGCCGCGGCTCTGGGGTACCCGCGGGGGGACCCATCGGGGGGCACCTGGTGCGCCCTGCGCCGCCTGGGAGAGGGTCCCCTGATTTGTCCCATGGGCCGGGCCCCAGGCGCTGAGGACTGCCGGGGAGTGCGGGTGGAGGGGCCGGGTAGCAAATAGGCGAGAGAAGGGTCCCCTGCGCTCCGCCCACGTGCGCCTGGGGGCAACGGAGGGCCCTGGTTCTTTGTGGCCATCTGGGTCTCCTAAACCCTGGATTGTACTTTCCACTTTCAGGTCCTTAGGCTTCTGTTGTCTGCGCCAGAAAGGGAAAACCCAAATCCGTTTCCTACCAACTGGGGTCCATGAAAGATGGGGAGAAACCGGAGCCCCAGGGCCCGTGTGGCGGAGGGCAGGGCCCTCACACCCGCTCCAGCTGCGGGCTTACTCCCAGCCGCCCGCGGAGGGCAGGGCTGGGCAGGTGGAGGGACCTGCCTTGGCCTGGGAGCCCCTTCCAGCCCAGCCCAGACCCAGTGTTGACGGTGCTAGTCATGAGGCTGGAACAAGACAGTTCGGAATGGCCGCCCTAATGAGAGGACCCCAACGCGGCCCATTCAAGCTCGAATCGCTGAGGATTAGGCAAACTCGGGGGGCTCCGGGGGTAACAGACCGAGCTCAGCACACTGCATGGCTGGGTGCATGTTGACCTTGAACAATGTAAGAAACATTTTCAGGAAATTGCTTTTATTCACAGCCTTGCATTTAAACAGGCCTCCCCACGGGCCGCGGTGTGCGGGTGAAGGGCTCTGACTGTGTCCCGCCCTGGAGGGTTCCACGGAGTCCACGGAGGGTTCCATGGAGTCCGCGGCCTCCAGGGCCGTGTTGGAGACCCGCTGACTTCTCACGTTGCCACTGGTACGTTTGCCGCTGCAGGGGGCAATCTGTTCTTTTCCAACAAAGTTCCTCTGCTTCCCCGGGAGAAACCTGCTTAGGAGACAGATGTTTTTAGAAAAAGCAGAGTAGGAAAACCGAGGCAGAAAAGGACACGTGGGGTTGATACTGTGTTGATGGTGAGGAAGGGTGCCCCAGCCCGAATGGAGACCCTTCATCTCCGGGGTGGTGGGTGCGTTAACCTGCCCCGGAAAGCGGGTGCTGGTCTGAAATCATTGCATCGTAAATGTGAGAGTTTGTTCCAAGGAAAGCGCTGATGCTGTTGGCTTCAGGAAGAATACAACAGAAGCTTCATTCTGAGACTTCTGGGAGGCCACGGGTGGGCTTCAACTTGACACCCGGAAGTTTCTAAACCAAGTGCGTTGGGCACCAGGAGCCAAAGAATGCTGCGGTGCTGCTGGTTCAGTGCAGCAGAAGGAGTCCCCCCACCGCCCTGTGTGTGGGCCTCCATGTGGGCTGGACAGACTGACCCAAGAGACGTCTAACAGCATGTACACTGAGCGTGGGGGGCCCCCCAGGCGGTTCAGGGGGCCGGATGGATGTCAACAGCCCACTTCTCCCCGGTCCACGAGGAACCACGGAAATGACAAGAGCAGATCTCAGGAAGCCCCAGCCCTGCCCAAGTAAGCTGAGCTTGGCCATTGTCGGTGCCCAGGCAGGGCTCGCTGCCCGCGGTCACTGGGCTGCCGGCTGGCGTGGGCAGACTGCCCTGGGGGAGGGCTAGCCCTGGGTGGCAGCGTGGGGAGGAGCTTGTGCGGGGATGGCATGTCCAGGGCTGGGCTGCTGGCCGGGCACCCTCCCAGGCGAACACACACCTCAGCTCCAAATAGGTGTCCCCAGCTAGGCCACTGCCCAAACGAACACAGGGCGGTCGGCTGCACACAGGCTTCTGTCCGGGCAGAAGCTGCCCACAAAGGGAGCATGAAAAAGAAATGACATCGTCACTGTGGCCTCGCCGACAGAGGGCCCACACGATCCAAGCCCCCAGGGCGCCTGCTTCTGGGAAGGGCCCACCGTGGGCCACCGTCCAAGCTGCTGTGACACCAGCATCTGCCTCTATCTGTGTCTCTCTGACTCTGACCCCCTCGAATCCCAGCCACAGAGTCCCTCATGCCAGCCAAGGCCGCATCCCTGGGTTCTGGGACTAGGACGTGGCCTCCTCCCCTTGATGCTCAGCTTGACAGAGAATACAACTGTTGCTTTGTTCTGCCTCTGAGTGCTTCTCCTGGTGTCCCCAGCAGGTGACCTCCCGGAACACAGGAACCCTTGGCCAGAGCCAGTCTGGTACTGAGCCTGGTCCGGTGTGTGTACGGAGCTGGATGTCCTCTCACTGCCCATGTGGATTTGTGTGACCAGCGCGGCTCTCACCATGCTGAATGGTACCACGGGCTCCAGGGTCCCCGTGCTGCCCTCCCCCTGCACTGTCCCCTGGCCTCTGACCACCAGCCTCCTCAGCAGGGAAACTGTCCTTTTGAGGCTAGAAACGGAAACACAGTATATGTGACGCACAGAGACGGGTGCTGTGCTCTGTGTCCTTCCCATGGGGCCAGCGGTCTGCTGCTTTCCATCTCAAAGCAGTGTCTGGGCTGTGGGGCACAGGGGACGTGACCACATGCTGCTGAAGGCCGCCTGGGACTCTCCCACTTTGGAGCTGTTACCTGTAAAGCTGTGCGGACTATTCGTAGACAGTGTTTTGTGTCTGATCACACGACTTGTTATTCCTGGACAGAGGTCCAGCAGGGTGGCAGGGTCACGCTGTAAGGGGGAGGCGTGCCGCCTCTGTTCCGTGGGCACTCTGTGGGCTCCTGCTTCCCTGGGGCCCTGCAGCACTTGCTGGCCTCACTGGCTCTTCCTTTCGCCTCTCTGATGGTGTGGGCGGTCCGCAGGCTGCCCGGGAGAGGGCCGCGATGGGGCGCCCGGGCAGTCGTGACCACAGGGTCCGCCTTGGGCCCCGTGGAAGGTTCCAGCTTAGGGAGCGTAGAAGGGTCACGGGAGGAGCCCTGTCCTTCCGACCACACGTGGGGGAAGGGAGGGGGTGTGGAGGGCAGGTTCAGGGACCCGGGTTTTAGGGGGTGATTTCTGGAAGCAAAGAGGGGGCATAGGGAGACATCTGTGTGTGGCACCCCAGAGGCCTGAAAGCCACCCCAGGTCCCGCTGGTAGGAGGATTGTTTTGTTTGAGGGAAACATTCTCAGAGCCTGACACCATCTTTGCCGATAAGTGAACACAGGCTCGCTGTGGGAGTTACAGTAACACTTCACTCAGCAAACGAGGGAAGTCCTGGTGAGCCAGTAAGGGAACGGCACAGCCGACCCACCAGCAGACCGGTCACTGCCGTTCTAGGCAAGGCGTGGGGCCCATGGCGTCCGACTCCCAGGGCACACCTTCCCCTCAGGAGGCGGCAGAGCTCAGCGCGGGGTCCCCGGTGCTGGGTCGTGGGAGGAGACTTCGCGGCGGTCCTGCCGAGAGCCCCTCGGGGCAGCCCAGCCGGGCCCTGCCAGACCCAGGGTCTGACTGCGGCCCCACGGACTCTCCCTGTGAAGGGTTGACGTGGCCGCGCTTCCCCATTCTGGCCCGCACGACCCGACCATGCTGAGCGGCCGAGTGCGTGTCAGCCGCAGGCGTTAGTGGCAGCGTCCCCACGCAGCCTCCCCGGCGCAAACACTTCACCGAGCTCAGAACACTGAAGTCACAGACAAGCGGAATCCTAGCCAACCACACACAGCAGGGTCGGAGCAGGGGACACGGGCTGTGTCCCTGGCAGCGGGGACCACCCACGTGGGCGGCAGCGGCTGGCCCATCAGGCCCTGGGACCGCCAGGCTCAGAGCCGCCGGGGTGGAGAACACCCTAGCGGTCCTCGGGGTCCGTGCCCCAGCCTCCGGGTGCTCTGGGGCCAGGGAGCTTGGGGGCCCAGCTGCCCTGTCCTCCCGGCCTGTGGGGAAAGCAGCCTCCACCTGATTTTCTGTGCCTCATTCCATTGGGCAGGTCTCGGGGGGCAGCAGCAGAGAGCGGCTGCCCGGCGCCCATGCCGCCCCCCCACTGCACCCCGCAGGCTTGCGGCTGGGGCTCCTCGCGGTGACGCTACAGTGCAGCGGAATGACGGCCCTTGTCGGCAACTGTCCCCATATTAGCTTGTTGTCCCTGCGCAACCGGGAAGCAGGAGGCAGGCGTCACTTCTCTCTTCCAGGCTCACGGGTGGGGTGGGGGTTTCCTGAAAGCCCGATCACTGGGGACAGAGCCGGGACACAAACCCAGGTTCTCCAGGTTCCAGGCTGGTGTCCCCGGTGAGTGGGCCTGGTGCCGGCCAGACCAGCGTGGTCAAGAGGAAAGGCAGCAAGCCGGGGTGGGGAGGAAACGGCCCCTCAGGTCGGGAAGGTCGGCGGGTCCGGGGAGAGTGGGGTGCGCCCCCTCCCCCAGCGGGCGCGGCGGCTGCATTCAGCCCTCCTGACCCATTCGCGGCTCTCCGTGTCCGTTCGCAGCCCAGCCACCTGACGGACACTCAGCAGGTGCTCACGGTCAGAATCCCTGCGGGTGCGGGAGTAGGTCCCCGCGTCGTGGCCAGCGCGGCTGGGTTCCGGTGTGTGTGCGCCTCTGGATTCTGCGTCCTTGGACATTACTTGACGAAATTTAAGAAAATGGTGCGATAAACTGACCCACTCGGAGGCGGAGAGGTGGAATTTACTTAGAGAATTAAGTCCTTAATCTCTCCTTTTGTGAACAGCACGTGCCCCAGGCCGAATCCTGGCTCCCTGGGGCAGCAAGGGGGTGACTGGGTGTGTCTCTGGGGACGCTCAGGGCCCGGCTCCGGTGGCCATCAGTGGGAGTGAGGGTGGGGAAGGAGGTGAGGACAGCGGAGCCCGGGCGTGTGTGTCTCACAGAAGGAGCCACTCAGCCCCAACCCTGTGCAGACACCCAGATGTGCCCGACTCTTCCCCTCTGTTGCGTGCTGGACGCTGCCCGTCACCTGCTACCTGGACCTGTTGCCCAGGCTTCCTGTCGGCCGGCCCCTCCCCCGGCGGCACGGGGCGCACCCTGCCGACACCCGCGAAGACCTGCCCACGCCTCCAGAGTACACTTGTCACTCTGGCCTCTCCCAGCCCCCAGGCCCGCAGACTTGTGCAGCATGGAGGCCCCGGAAGACCAACCAGCCTCACGTCCGCAGGGACCCTGGCTCCCCACAGGTGCCGAGGGCACAAGCTCCAGGTCCTCCCGGGAGGAGGCGTCAGCATCCCGGGTTTCAGGATTCCTGTTGTTCCGAACTTGGCGCGAAGCGCCGTGACTGAGGGCGAGCAGGGGCGGTGCCGGCAGAGCGGGGAGTCAGAGATGCAAACTCTGCGGCCGCCGGGCGCGTCGTGGCCGAGTGCCGGTTGGGTTCTGCACTTGGGACGCACAGTGGGAGAGACGGTGTGCGTGCAGAACAGCCAACACGGGGACGCGCGAGTCCGGGGCGTGTGGTGTGGGTCTCGGGAGCAGGGACGGCCGGAGTCCGCGACCAGCCGGCCCGCGGGGAGTCCTGCGCATCTCTGAGTGCTGACGGTAAATGCGGAGGAGAAAGTTCTGGAGGGGAGAGAGCCACGCGCAGAGACAGACGGGGAGGCAGCCTGACTGCAGCCCAGGGCCCAGGGACTGAACGCAGGAGGGGGAGGGGTGCGGACAGACCAGAACAACGCGAGGGGGAGAGGGGCAGCGTGGCAGAGGCACTCTGGGGGAGACAGCTGCTGGACTTCCCGATTGTTGGAGGATGACCTGAGCGTCCCAGCGGGAGGGTCAGAGGAACCAGCTATGGTGTGGCCACAGCGCGGCGACGCCTTACCAGCCGTGTGGGGCTGGACCCCCAGGGAATGTGTGTCCCACAAGAATGAGGGGCACTGGGCCATTTTTATCTGGACAGACCTGGAAGAATTTTCCAACAGCTGAATTTCTGCAGAGCAAACTCAAGAGGGAAGGTCTGTGGCCCACGAGAACCCAGAGGCAGGTGCTGGAGGACAGCCCAGGAGGGAAGCTGGTGGCCCAGCGCTGAGGGTGCCTGAGGCAGGCGGCGGGTGGCCAGACATGGCGTCTCTGTAGTCCTCAAGGCCGCTGTTCCCCGGCAACATCTTTGACGCCAGGGCCAGGCCGGCCGCCTGTGACCAGACGGGAGGCCCTCTGTCCTCTGCAGGGTTCCGGAAGACTCTGTGGCATTGTTATCTTCCCCTCCTGCAGTGTTAACATCAGTCCGCCCACCACGCCATCCGGTCCTTCCTTCCTGGGAAGATTTTAACTATGGATTCAATGTTTTCCAGAAACAGAGGGCTGTCCGGGGCACCTGCTCCTCCGGCGTGAACGGCAGTTGGCGCATCTGTCCCGAATGCCAATGGCACGAGTGCCAAGTTGCCCGGAACGGTCATTCTGTTTGCACGGGTGGCATCTGTGCTCCTGCGTGGTCTCCATGCTCCCACCTGGCCTGGCTACATGTTCCCTCGCTGGATCCATTTCCCCAAAGAACAGGGTTTGGTTCTTCGATTTTGTTGATACTTGTCACATTCTACTTTCTCTGGGTTTGACTTGCTCTCCAGCTTACCGGAGGTGGCGGCTCACCTCACTACCACAATGTCACGACCTTCGTCCTTCGTCTCCGATCGGTTCCAAATAGTCTCTAATTTCCCTCTTGCGTTCTGGAGGCCCCCGGCCCCCCGGGGTCTTTCTGCTTCTGCTGCTCACCTGGCCCCACGGAGGCTGAAGACACGGTGTGTCTGCCTAGAACCACTGCCCTTCGTTTGGGCCTATTTTGTGTCTTTCTCAGTAAACAGGCTCTTTGCTCCTGGGAAGAGTGTGTGCTCTGCCGTGGGGTGGGGTGTCCCACGGGTCACTGAGGCTCACGGTGCCCAGGCTTCCATGTCCTTGCTGGTCTGCCGCTGCCATGGGGCCATCAGTCACCGGGCAAGGCAGGGCTTCCACGTCTTCCTGCGCGTCTGACAACTTCTGCCTCACGATTAGTCTGCCAACTTCAACGTTCAGGATTATGTCCTTTTCATGGACTTAGTTTACCTTCATTTGGATGAAAAGACTGTATCGCCTGCTAATACCCTTTCCTAAAATCGACTTTCCCGATATTGTCAGTCCAGCTTTCTTTTTTTGAGCATCCACAGGCGAGTCTTCGCTCGGGGCTTTCCTCTGACCCTTCCGTGTCCCACTGTTTCCAGGGGCGGCTTCTGTGCAGCGTCTGGCTGGGCCTCGCCTCTGCACTCAGCCGGCGGCCTCTGCCGCTTAGTCCCGTGTCTGCCTCACTGACGTTTACTGTGTCCGTTGCTGTGACAGCGGAGATTCCACTTTGCTGCCGGCTTCTGCGGTCTCATCTGTTGCGCTCCTCGGCTCATGTCTTCCCGCCTTCTCTTGCAATCGAATATTTCTTAATGTGTTTTTGTCTCCTTCGTTGGCTCAAGAGCCATAACGGCTTACGCTGGAGGTTGCTGCAGGATGTATAGAACCCGTGTTTGCCTCCAGCACCCTGAGACCAACACCAGCCCCCACCCCAGCGTGAGAACCGGCGAGAGCAGCCCGGCGCACCTCCCCTCCTGATGCTGCGCTGGGGTCGCAGATGCGCCTCAGGGACCCGAAAAATATGGTCATTATTCCAGGTTTGAGTGGCTTCTTGTCCTTTAGGATCATCTAGGATAATTCTTATGAAAACAATCTCTATATTCACCCTCAAATTTCCTGTTTCTGGTGCTCCTCGCTCCCACGCATAGGTCCCATTTCCACGTGCTGCTGGAACGGCCCCTCCTAACCCTCGTTACAGAGCAGATGTGCTGTGACTCGCCCAGCTTAGCATGTCTATAAAAACACTTATCTCTAAAATATATTCTAAAATATATTTTCTTTAGAAAGGATTCAGTTAGATTTTTTCCTTTCAGTATTTTTTTTTATAGGTTTAATTTGTTTATTTGAGACGGCACACAGGCAGGTGGAGGGGCAGAGGGGGAAGCAGGCTTACTGCCGAGCAGAGAGCCCGATGCGGGGCTCGGTCCCAAGACCCTGAGATCATGACGTGAGCCGAAGGCAGAGGCTGTCACCCACTGAGCCACCCAGGCGCCCCTTCAAGACATCTTCCAACTTGAGTTGTTGCTGGTGAGAAGTCTCCTCTGTCATTTTGTTATTCCTTTGGATGTCATGCATGGTTCTTCTCTGGCCACTTTATCGATTTTTCTCTTTGCTACAAATCAGCGATATGATTCTGCACACCTTTTGGTTTTCTTCTTGTTTCTTGTGCTTGGTTCTTGTTGCACTTCTCCAATCTGTGGTTTTATATCTATTTTAAGCAAATCTGACAAGTCAGCAGACATTTCTTCAAAGGCCTCCCTGGCCCTGCCCGCCCCCCCCCCCCCCCCGGCCCCCACCCCCCCCCCCCCCCCCGGGCTCCTGCGGGTCCTGGATGTTTCCTTGTTTCCCTCAGTTTCATTCGCACCCGTCACACCGCTGTCTTCCGCTCGTTCCTGTTACTGTCTTCTTCTGCAAGATCAGATCTCCCAGGGCCCCCCCCACATGGTAGCCTCCCCTCCAACTGCTAGGACTTGGAATCGATTTGACAATGTTTCCGCATCATGGGCTCGGCCGCAGCTTGCCGGTGTCTCCGCTGCGGACTGTAATCGGATGCAGACGCTGTGAATTTCACCTTCTTGGGTGAAGGGGATCTGTTAGCTGCTCACCGGGGAACAGAATCTTCGAGACTTGCTCCTTTCAGATCTTGTCTTTAAGCTTTGTTGGGAGGAACCAACAGTGCTTGGTCTGTGACTGAGTTTTTCCCCAACTGTTGAGCCGGCCCCGGAACAGTGGGGCTTGCACTCCGGCTGCCGGCAATGGGCAGGACCACTCTTTGCGTGCAGGGTTGCCCCTTCAGATCCTATCTGGTGGCTCCCACTTGAAAGGGTATCGCCTCCTGACGCACAGGCACTGGTCTGCAACCTGTGGGATCCCGGGGACCTGGTGCTGGGCTCCAGGCTTCTCCTGCCCAGCTCCCTCCTCTCAGGCCCGGCCCCATGCTGTCGCCGGGACACCCGGGGTCCAGTGTGCGCCTCCCTCTGTGCCTGGTCCTCAGCGTCTTCATGATGGACATTTCACACGTGGTGTCCAGTTGTCATCCTTTTGGACCGGAGAGTAAACTCTGTTGCATCTCCTCGTCCAGAAGGAGAAGCTCCTAAAACAGAACTTTAAAGTCTTGTTTGAAAAAGAGAGGCTGAGGGCGCCTGGGTGGCTCAGCGGGTTAAAGCCTCTGCCTTCGGCTCAGGTCATGATCCCAGCGTCCTGGGATCGAGCCCCACATCGGGCTCTCTGCTCCTCGGAGAGCCTGCTTCCCCCTCTCTCTCGGCCTGCCTCTCTGCCTACTTGTGATCTCTGTCTGACAAAAAAAAAAAAAAAATCTAAAAAAAAAAAAAAAAAAAAAAAAGAAAAAGAGAGGCTGAAAGTTAACGAGCCACGTAACTACCTGCAAAGTAGGAAAGGGGATATGAAAAGAGACGCACAAGGAGTGACAGACCTGAGCGGAAGTCAGTGAAGGAGAAAACAACACATAGAGAATGAGCAGAGCTGAGCAGTTTCTGAAAAGATCAAAGATGCTGAAGCTGACAAAAGCCGCTGGAGCAAGAAGAAAAGGAATCACAGGGGCCCCTGGGCGGCTCAGTTGGAGAACTGCCTGCCTGCAGCTCCAGTCTTGGTCCTGGGGTCCCGGGATCGAGTCCCCACTCAGTGAGGAGCCCACTCTCCCTCTGCCTGCCGCACCCCCTGCTTGTGCGCACACACTTTCTCTGACAAGGAAATAATATCTTTTTATTAGAAAAAAGAAGAAAGGAATTACAAGTAACTAAGCAATTGTTAGGCACTAAAAGCATTTTCCCCATTGGGCGCCTGGGTGGCTCAGTGGGTTAAGCCACTGCCTTCGGCTCAGGTCATGATCCTGGAGTCCTGGGATCGAGTCCCGCATCGGGCTCTCTGCTCAGCAGGGAGCCTGCTTCCTCCTCCTCTCTCTCTGCCTGCCTCTCTGCCTACTTGTGATCTCTGTCAAATAAATAAATAAATTCTTTAAAAAAAAAAAAAAAAAAAAAAAAAAAAAAAAAAAAAAAAGCATTTTCCCCAGACCTCCAGGGCCGGCAGTTGGGGGCTTTTTGGAAACGGGGTCTCTGCAGAGGGTCGAGCCCAGGTGAGGTCTTTATGGTGGGTCTGGAGCCAACAGGACTGTATCCTTGTCAACGGGGGATCTGGGGGTGTGAGCTCAGGGAGCAGGTCGCGTGAGGACAGCAGTGGCTGCCTCAGCCTCGGTAGGAGCCAGGCCTCGGCACCCTCAACCCCGGGCCTCCGGCCTCCGGGACGGAACAAATGCTGATTTCCAGAAGATGCCCTGGCAGCTCGCATTTCTGCCTAGAGGCTGCAGGCGTGCCCGCATGCCGCCCTGGGGATGCGGCCAAGAGGCCCTGAGAACCGGAGAATGCTACGGGCAGGTTTAAGCCGAATGCACCAGTTCTTTAAGCGAAACAATGGAACTTCGAGAATCTCCACGAAAACGACACAAATTCTGGCAGCAGCAAAAGTGAAAGTCCCAGCAATGCCCAGCTGCGCCAGAGGCCACATCAGGAATGTTCTCAAGAACAGAACACAGGACAGGCTCTCCGCCCACCTTGTGTGGTCCGTCCCGTCAGCCGGGGAGCCCAACACAGCTGCTACCAGAAACAGGACTACAAGGGAAATAGAGAAAAACAGGCCTGTTATCCAAATAGGAGGTCCGAATGGGCAGGAAGAACAGAAGATATCCAGCCCCGTTAGACGTCGGGGGCAAATCCAGGCCTCAGGAAGGTCCCCTGCGTGCCCACCGGATGGCAACACAAGCATGGGGTGGGTGTGACACGGGCCCTGGAGGGGCGGGTGTGATGCCGGAAGGCCCTGGGGGGTCGAGGCAGGTGTGACATGGGGGCCCCGGGATGGCGCTGGACCAAGCCTGGGGACATCGGCTCCCCTGATGCCAAGCATGCATGCGCTCCACCCGGGCGGGGCCCCAGAGAGCTGACCACTGCGCCCACTGAAGACACACACGTGCGTGCTGGGTGACTTTATCCTGGCCCCAAACTGGACAAAACCCTGACATCTGCCCACGATCCCCAAAGTGTGGCTGTTTCCACAGTGGGGTGCCACACAGCAGGGCAAGGGAGGGCCACGGGCGAAGAGAGAATTCGGAGCCATGGAAGCCAGACGAGTCCGGTGAGGGGCTCTGGGTGGGGAGGGACAAGCTGGGGCCGCTGTGCATGAGGGCCGCCGAGTGGTCTCTGCAGGCGGCCAGCCAGGAGGCCGAGGGGGATGCGGGAACCCGTCACTGGGAGCTGCCCACTCTGCTCCCACGGGGCTGTGTGAAAATTCCCCACAGGGGTGCTCCCCACGCAGGGGTCAGGCTGTGTCTACACTGGCACAGAAGCCTGTCTGGACCGTAGGATGAGATAAGGTGAATGAGCAGCCTGGGGAGCCACAGAGGTACCCTGGGCCCTGGGCCTGGCAGCTGTGACTATGGGAAGGCCTCGAGAGGGGGCACGACTCTGCATCATCCTGTGGCTAACCAGACCCCCCCCCCCGCCCCGAGGCGCCCCCAACAGGCAGCAGGAGGCCAGAACGTGGAGAGGCAGTTATGCAGGGAGGGGCCGGGGGCCCCCCAGAGGCTGGGAGAGACAGGGCCTCTGGCCAGGAGCATCTGGTGGGACCCACCTGCCCACATGGAAGCTGGAGACTGGCGGAGGATGAGATGCGTCTGTATCGTAAGCCAGTCAGCAGTGCTGCCCCGGGACCCCTGCCGCTGCCCCTCCCAGGGTGGAAATGAATGAGGGTCACTTGAACAGCCCGTCCTGCTCAGCTCACATGCCCGGCTGGGAGCTGCGGGCTCCTGAGAGGCACACACATGCGGTTTCCGCTGTGAACGGACTGCGGCAACAGCGTGCTCAGCGTGCGTGGGGACAGGTGGGGGGCACATGTGCTCCTGAGCCTGGGCCTCCTGCAGACAGCGATTGGCTCCGCCTTCTGCCCTGGGACGAGCTCAGCATCGCCGGTGTGGACACGGCAGGACCACAGCAAAAGTCGGAATTCGAAGCCAGCCCTATGGTAGATGCTGGGCACCAGCCCCAAACAGTGACAGCAGCAGTTTGCCCGTTGCCAGGGCAGAGCCTCAAGGGTAACCGCACAGAGCACACGCCTGCCTTCGCCTCCTGCCCTGTCACACCGCTCCGCTCAGCTCGCCCCGACCTGGGGCGTTCCTGAAAAACGCCACCTGTCAGGCCAGTGGCGGCCATGTGACAAATTCAACACCGGGTACATAGAAAAAAGTTTGTGATGTCAGAGCTCGAGAGGTGTGAACCCCCACCGCACGCACGTTTCTGGGAACAGGAGTGAAGCCACTTAGATGCCCCCGCCCCCGTCATCCCAGGCCCAGCAAACGTTACAGCCAGAGAAATTTATTTTAAAATAGAAACATACGTACATGAAGCTTTTAAAATAGTCAATTTTAAACAAAAAGAAAGAAAGCCATTGGATCCCAGTCTCTAAGGAATGGATCTGAAGAGCCGCTGGAGTGCTCACAGGCCCCACGCGCGGCCCCTGGCCCCCCGGCGCTGTGCTGCCCACGGTCAGAGCCTGGTGCGGGACGGGCGTCCCCGCCGGGGCCCTTCTCCGTGACAACATGAAACGACTCGGGAGGTGACGGGACACGTTCGGGTTTTGGCAATGCAGAAGATGGAACGTCCGGGGATTTCACCAGAAGCCTCCAAAATACTCAGCCGACAACCCAGCTCTGCCGCCCGGTGGCCGACCCCACGTGGCCTGGGCGGTGACTCATTCGGCGTGGGCCTTCCGCGAAGGCTTCTCCTCATATGACTCCCCGAACTCGTTCACCCTGCTCTTATCCACGGGATAAAGCCTACAAGGACAAGATGCCCTCGGGCTCTGCCATCTGGAGGCGCCCAATCCCAGCAAGGAGGACCCAGTGAGCCCCGCTGCCACAGGAGGAGGATTCAGGGGTTCCCTCATGCCCACTTGTCATGTGTGCGTTTTTACAATCAGGACCAAGCTCTGTGCTCGAGGACCATCAGGGGCCCAGGGTGGCGTCCCCCTCTGTGCTCAGCCACGCACGGCAGGTGTCCGGGAGAGGTGCTGTTACACCGTGGGACGCGCGGCCGGCCGGACCCACATGGCGGCACATAGACCAGCTCGTCTCAGCCCGGAAGTAAGGGTGGTCTCCCCGCGCACGCGGTCTCCTGCCCCGGGGGCCAGCAGCACGGGCGCCCCTGCACTCCCCTGCACTCACCATCGCTGGTAAAGGTACACGAGGAACACCACGTCGTCTCTGAAGCACGCCAGCCGGTGGGACGTGGGCATGGTGATGATGAAGGCGAAGACGTCGTCAATGAAGGTGTTGAAGGCCTGCAGGCCGGACGGGGAAGGAAGGAGCGCGGCCGTCGATTGCTCCCGAAGACACCCGCCCCACGCACGGCCCCGTTCACCCCCGTCAAAGACGGCAGAGCGCTGCTCTGCAGGCACCAGGTGTGACCGCAGGTGTCCCAGCGACACCAAAAGGCAGAGAATGGGCAAGTGCAGGAGGACACTGGACGCCGGGGGAGCCGACCCTGTGGCCCGGGGTGCCCAGGTCTCCCCAGACGGCGAGGCCTGCAAGGGCTGCCCCGCAAACACGGGCTGGGAACGTGGCCGAGTCCCCGCTCCTCACAACTGGTTGTGGTCCTCCAGCATCTGGAGCCGCAGAGGTGAAGCCCACCTCCCCTGAAAACCACACGACACGCTCGGGAGGCCACATGGTCCCAAGCGCCACCGTGTGGGACGCACCCTGCCAGGACGACCCCGTGGCAGCCGGATGCATCTGGGGACGGGGCCCCTGGGGGCAGGTGGGGTCTGCACTCTGATGCATGTTGCCAACAGAAACGTGGCTTTGATTAGAGATAACGGCTTCGGCTGGGTGGACGCTCAGAGAACCACTGTCCTCGAGTCACTGCCACGGCCCACAGGTGCAAAGGACTGCCTCCCCACCCCCCACCACCGTGAAGTGCCACCCAGCAGGACACTGACCTTGTAGGTGAAGGCCTTCCAGGGCAGGTGCGCCACTGACTTCATCTGGGGACAAGACAGACGCGGCAAGTCAGCGGCCGGCCGCACAGGAGACGCGGGGTGCTCACGGGCCGCAGCTTACCTTGTAGTTCACAAACAGCTGAGGCAGCATGAACAGGAAGCCGAATGCGTACACCCCTGCGAGACAGATGTGGGCTGCGACGGCGCGGCGTCCGGGCAGGAGAGCCGATGCCCTATGGCCCAGCTACGGTCCCCGCCCATGGGCCGTGCGCCGGCAGCCCGGCCTGCTGCCCTCCACAGCCCGCCACAGGCCCTGCCCACAAGGCAGGAGCCCATTACGGGCTCTGTGCAGACAGGCTCTGGCCCTCCACCGTCCACACAGAGCCCAGGCCAGGCAGGGCCGGCCTACCCCCCCCCCAAGGTGTGGACCCAGCCCGGGCACGGGGCTCAAGGGCCAGGCAGTGCGCTATGCTCCGGGGCCTGCCCTCGGGCAACGGGTGCACACTGGGCTGTTCCCCGCGGCCTGCAGCTGTTCTCGCACGAAGGAAAGGTACGGCTTGGGGCTCTGCGGCTGGAGCAGCCCAAGTGGGGCTCCCACAAACACATCAGGGATCTGGGGGCCTCCAAACAGAGCCCGGGCAGCAGCAAAGGTCCTGCCCGCACGACCTCGAACCGCATGGGCACGTGCAGAGCCAAAAGGAGCTGCTGAAATGCCACCGGCAGGGCTGAGGCCCACGACTCACCGTTAACGAAGCTGTTGATGAGCCAAGAGTACCAGCTGGAAGGGGAGGAGCGCCGTCAGTCCGCGCCCCGCCCCGCCCCCCCCCCCCC
>NC_081568.1:716660-728330 GCF_022355385.1 Mustela nigripes
CCCCCCGCCGTGCACGCCTTGCCGTCGCGCACGCCCTGCCGGCTGGCAGCACCGTTGTGGAAACAACGGGCGGGAAACGGTGCAGGCACCCGCGGCTAGTCCTACCCCTGGAACACAAGTGCCAGGTGGCGGCCGGAGACCCGCACTGGCCTGCCTGGCCTGGCTTCCCCTTGTCCAGACGCATCCACCCTTGTCCCAGACACCAGGGCCATGGACACCCGGGGCCCTGCACGACGGCCTCGGCGCCCTCACTGCAGACTAAGGTCCCCTGGGCGAGGCCCTGCCCACACGGCAGGGGGCACAGGGCACAGAGGTGACCGGGTTGGGCCAGAGGCCAAGGGGTGTCCCAGGCAGATGTGCAGCAGCGGGGGCTGGGCAGTGTCCTACCTCTTGTACTTGACGTTGAGCAGGGAGTAGGCGGCGCCCCCAATGCACAGAGGGTAGAGCAGGTAAGACAAGTACTTCATGGCCTGCCGGGAACAGGCTACCTCGTGAACTTCCCCCGTGTGCCAGGGAAAGACAAGCATGAAGAGCGAGCGCCCCCGGCTTCAGGCGGCGAGCCCGCACGGTGCTGGGACGGCGGGTGCCGGGAACACACCACCAGGAGTGAGGCCGGACGGGACTCGGGCGATAGGCAGCCCACCAGCCCCCGGAGGCCAACGGAACAGCTGCCGGAGACGGAGACGAAGACGCAGCCCCCCCCCCCCCCGCGAGCTGTGTAGGTGCACCCTGGGGCGCCTCCCGGGGTGTGTCTGGAGCTACACTGGGATCCCAGCAGAGCCCGAGGGCAAACACACACCAAGGAAGCAGAGCGGGCCATGGTCCCCAAGCAGGAAGCATGTCCACAGCAATGCGGGGGCCACCGGCCTCAGGACAGGGGCCCCCATGTGCAGGGCTCACCAGCGTCTTGGCGACACAACGTGGGATCACGGCCCCCACACGAACCACTGGGGACACCTCAGCACAGGTTCCCTACCAGACCCGGGACGCGGAGAAGCCCCAAGCCTCCCTCCCCAAGTCAGAAAGCCTAAGCCGCAGGTGTGTCCCCCTCGGGCTCCAGAGTGCCCCAGCCCCACCCTCGCTGCCTACCTGAGTGTCATACTCCTCCGTCTTCCTCTCCGACTCACTGTAAGTGCCAAACTGTCAGAAAATCCAACACGGTCCCGTCAGTCACCTGACTCCAGGCAAGTGCGAGCCGCATGGGGATGGCCACAGACAGATGGGCAGGTACGCCCGGACGGCGACCCCCAGCGACGGCGACCCCAGCCGGATGTCTCTAGGCTCCAGTCACATCGCCCATGCCCCAGAGCCACCCAGGACCCAAAGAGGTCCCCAAGGGCCATAGCGAGTGCTATGTGTGGCAGGGGCACGCCCACTAGCACGTCCCCTCACCGAGGGAACAGGACGGACCTCGTTCTCCTGCCCGGTTCCCTGTCCTTGATGGTTCACGCCTCAGAACTGGGGAGCTGTGAACCCCGAGTTCTCCTGAACGGGTCCATCATGGCAGCAAAAGCAGAGTGTGTTGAAAGACCCTCAGACCAACCCCAACCCCCAGCCCCCATCAGGCCCATCAGGCTGTCAGCGCTGTCGCGCTCCGTCCCCAACAGGGACGTCCACATGGGTCCAGCCCCGCCCAGGGATCCGCACGCTGCGGCCACTCTGGCCTCCACCAGCTGCTCCATGTACTCATCTGCTGGGGGCTACCTGGAGCCACGCGCCCATAGGATCCCCAGCCCGAGGGGGGCATCTAACCGGAGCGCCGCCGGGAGACGCGGGGGAGGCGCTCTAGGCCAGGCGAGCGGCTGACTGGTGTGTGGCGGGAGGGGGCGGCCGAGGGGGAGCGGCGCGGTCCCAAAGGCAGAAGCCCCCACCTGGAGTCTGGGTATCAGGCCTCTCCAGAGCACGGTCATCTTCAAGGCTTTCTTCACCTTCCACAGCTGACGGCGGAGAGGAGCAGACATTCAGCCTCTGGGACGAAGGAGTCCCCAGAACGCACTGCGGGAAGCTGAGGGCCCACGGTGACTGCCTGCTTGGCCCCTCCAGCCCAGCCCGACGGAACTCCCGGCCCGCACGCCCAACCATCAGTCCGTCTGCCCACGCGGACACCCCCACTTCCTCTCTGCACCCAGGGAAGCGGCCCTCTGCGCGGCCGAGCCCCGTCCCTGCCCACCTGCCTGCCCCCTGCTTCCCCGGCACCTTTCTCCTGGTTCGCCCTGGGAGGCCCCGAGCCTCTGCCCCAAGTCCTGCCGTTTCCGGTCTCCGGGGGACCCAACCCTTCTCACCACCTCACCGAGGGGCAACCAGCGCAGCACAGCGGCTCCTGAGCTGGGCTCCACACGGTGACAGGTGGCCACGGGAGGGTCCCCACCCTCGCTCCCTGATGGGCAGACCAAGTGCCGTCTCTGACCTGACCAGCACGTGGGCCAGCGCCCGCGGGCAGGGGCACGGGAGCACGGCCGGGACAGGGCGGTAACCGGAGGCCAGAGGAGGACGTCCTGGCCTGTAACCGTCCCTCAGGACCACACCCTGCTTACAACACAGGCCACGAAAAACCACACCAGCCGGCAAGCAAGTTTCTGTAGAGCCTTAAGAAAAACGTGCACTGGCAACAGGCCTCTGGGGGAGGGGACGACGCGTCCTCGAAGCCGCCCGCGGCACTGCTCCGCCGCCTCCCCTTCCCGCCAGAGCCCCGCAGGAAGGCGCGCAGCCCCGTTCGGGCTCACTATGGGCCGCGCACTGCGGCACGCGCTGCTCTTTCCTCCCAGGCGCCCACAAGACGCGTGCTCAGCGCGTAACCTACTCCGGCTGCTCTGCTGGCGCTCCCCTACTTCCGCCAGACACGAGACTGAGGAGCTGGCAGGGCGCTGGTCTGCTCTCCTGCCACCCCCGCTCTCCTGCGGCGGCCGAGTCCGTGCCTCGTTCTTCTCCCGTGCGCCATCGGGAAGCGGCATGGGCCTACCACCCCCTCTGCTGACGCCATGTCCCAGCCCCATCACCGTCCTCACGGCCTGGCCCCAAGGCGCCCACCCCACAGGACCCCTCTCCTGAGCCCCACACCTCTGGGCTGCCACAGGGCGCTGTGCTCCTAGATGCCTCGTCCCACACTTGGCTTCTCCTCAAGCCAGCACAGTGCAAGCTGGTGGCTCTGCACCCAATGGGTCAAACACGCCCGGCAGACGGCTGTGATGGGCAGGTGCTTATTGGGGCCCACAGCGGCTGCTCTGCCCTGCCCCGCCCGTGGAGGGCACCCCCTCCCGACCCCTGGGTATCAGACTCAGTGCGGAGCCGAGAGCAGGGCCAAGCACTGCCGCACAACTCACCTCGATGGCAGCGCCGATGCCCGCGGGGACCAGCACCAGCAGGCTCGTCTGCTCGTCCAGCAGGAACAGGAAGATGACCACCGTGCTGAAGCAGCGCCAGAGCACTGGGGACGGGGGGCAGGCCATGCTGAGGGGCTGTCTCTGCCCCATTCACACCGCGCCTCCCGGGTTCCCGCAGTCCCCACGTCAGCCCCACACACCCCTGACCCACACCCAACCCTGCCTACCAGCCCCCCGTGCCCTTCCCCTGCCCGAACCCAGCCCCACACCTCAAATCCCCCCCTCATGGGTACGACCCCCACAAGCACACAGCTGAGGCCTCACGGGACACCTCCTTCCCTCCGCTAAGCCGCAGTGGGGCGCGAGGCCGTGCAAACGTCCTGCACGTGGAACACCAGGTCCCCACAGATACAGGAGTGCACGCAGGGCCCTCGTAGACACCCCGAGGCACAGAGAGCACGCAGGCAGGCCGGCTCTGGGCATGGACCAGGACTCGCTTCCTGGTGCTCTCAGGCCACCCTGCCCCACCTCTCCGCTGACCACGCGATAAACCCCTCTCTCTCGAGAACCCCGCCTTCTCCTTTTAAGGCCCTGCTTTGTGCCCCACGGTGCTCACGGACAACACTCTGCGGCTTCCTCTGCTCTGCCCACCGAAGCAGCAGAGCCACGCCCGCTGGGGTGCCACCAGAGGGACGCAGGCATGACCTGGGGACCTGGGGCCCCACAGCACCTGCTGTCTGCCCCCCGCTCCCCAGGAAGGGCCAGAGGGGCAGGAGGACTCAGTGGGGACCCCCGTCCACTCTGAGGACACCAGAGAACAGAACAATCTGAGACATGGACGACACGGGGTCCCCCAGCGGCCGAGCCCAGCCCTAGGCATGCTGTCGCCGCCGGAGAAATGAGCTGTCTCCTGTTTGAGGCCCATGCCCCACGGCCACACAACAGCACACTCTGAGACCCAGCGTGTATCACAGCCGAGGCGGGCCCCGGCGTGCAGCCTCCATCGCCCAAGGTCACAGGCCTACCAGATGCGCTGTGTGATCCCGACACGTCCCTCCCCCAGCACCGCTAGCGCGTAGGGGCCCCAGCTGGCGCTGTCAGAGACAACCCCACACCTCATGTTCCCAGACGAGCCTTCAACGCCCATCTTTACCAACCGCAGGACGGGCCCCGGCAGCGGCCAGAAGCCCAAGAGCACCCACCTGCTTTGGTGGACATTCCTATCATGCTCTTCTTTTTCTTCCAGAAGCTGATGTCGTTTTTAAATGCCAGGAAATCAAACAGAAGCTGCAAAGAAAGGAGCACGGCAGTGCACACCTCACCCCGCTCCCAGGCCGCCCTCCACCCAGGGACTGCGGGTACGAGCCAACCCGGGTCCCAAGGACACAGCTAGACGCATGCCAGGCACCACAGAAGCCCGGGGCCTCGTGTCCTGTCCAGCCCGCCAGAACTGCGGGCGTATGACCGCAACTGTGAGCCGCATGCCCGCGGGGATGTCTCCCTACTGCCCTCGCCGGGTCCCGTGGCTCTGGCCTGGAGCACAGGGGTGGGCAGTGCCCACCTCGGAAGCACACGCGCGCTCACAGACCCTGACCAGCCCAGCCGTTGGGACTGGCTGCGGTAGGGCTCCCATGCCGGCCGGCTCCGGCCTCGCCCACCCTGGCCCTGCCTGCTCTCCAGTCCAGCACTGCCGGCACGTGGGGGTCAGCTCCCTCCGTGAAAAGGGATTCTGTGCAAGGATTAGTGCTCGGACGTTAAAATCACGGCGCCAGAGCGACGTAACAGAGCACTCGTATCGTAGAGTCCTCCGCGAGCCTCAGATTTTGGGTTCCCTTCTGCCCAAAATGGCTTCAAGACCCGCAGACAAAACCCCAGTCCTTCCGGGGGTCAGGGACCCGGGTCCAGACACCCGCCCCCTGGCCCCAGGCAGGGCGACCTCCAACTCTCAGGCCCACAGAGCCTGGCCGGAGGCCGACGGCACCTGCAAAGCCAGCAGCCCCGTGACCGCTCACGTGAAATGCCGCGACAAAGAAGGTCAGCGCTAGGAAGTACAAGTTGGTGTCGACGAAAATGCCTTTGACTTCATCCGCGTCTTTCTCCGAAAACCCTGAGAGGAAAGAGGGAACGCGCTGTAGGCTGAGCAAGTTGGCGCGTGAGGTCGGGGACACCCCAGCCACAGGGACACGCCCCGAGCTTGAATGCCGCAGGCAAGGCCAGTGCTCTGCCCCAGGGCCAAGTGCACGGCGGGACGCGCCAGTGCTCTCCAAGCAGAGGGCCGCGTCGCGGGCCGGACAGAAGGGCGCCCCCCGCCCCGGGCGGCGCTCACCGAACTGCTGCAGGGAGTACACGGCGTCCTGCATGTGGATCCAGAAGCGCAGCCGCCCCAGCGAGATCTTGTCGTAGGCCACGGTGAGCGGCAGCTCCGTGCTGGAGCGGTTGATGACCTGCAGGAGCGCGGCCGTGAGTGCGTGTCCCTCCGGCTGCCGGAGCCCGCCCACCGCCGCGCATCCGTCCCATGCGGCGGAAGCCCCCGCTTCGCGCCCGGCCCCAAGCAGCAACGGTCTGCTCTCTGAGGCGGTGGCTCCCACCTTGTCCTCACTAAGCGGAGCTTCTCTGAGTGACAAGTCCTCGTCCTCTGAGCTACGCAAACCCCACGTGTGCCTCGGAACCCAGGCCTGCTCATCCCTCCGCCCCGCCACCTCGACGCGAGGGGGCATCAAGATGCACCAGGAACGCGCTCTTGCCGATGAGCCGGGCGCGGGCTGGCAGGGTCCCCACGCCTCCCCACAGAGACTGGGGTGCGGGCTGCACGGCCGGGCAGGCCTGCCGATCCAGGGGACAACAGAGCCTCAGAACGCGGCGCCCCAAGCCCGCAGCGTGCAGGTGTGACGAGCTGCCGGGGGTGGGTGGGGCCGCCCCGCCCGGGGGAGGAGAGCGCGCTCTGTCTGGAGGCCTGTGGGCTGCTCTACTGCCCTGGGGCAGGGAGGCGCCCCAGCACAGGGGGCACTGACCCCCACTCCTCTGGGGCTCTGGCGAGTATGTGAGCACCACGAACCACAACATCACGTGAACGCGATCCTTGCTCACTGAGTAAAGCCCTGGCGGTGAGCGCGAGGTCAGTAGCCCGGGAACCAGGTGCCGGCCCACCCCACCCCGAGACAGCGCCCCACGTGAAGGCAGGTGGGTGCAGGCCAGGGCCAAACCCTGGGGGGCCACTGCCCAAGCCCCGGTGGGCTGGCTGCTCCGCAAAGATGGTGTTCTCTCCGGCGGGCAGCTGCGTGAGACGAAGCACTAACGCCGCAGGACGGCGAAGCGAGAAGCACTGGCGGCCCGCGTACATGTTTTCGACTCCGAGGGGCAGCTCTGCATCCCATGAGGCCACTAAGGCCCCAGGACGACGGGGATAGCGCAGATGCCCGCGAATGCTGCTGCACAGCACCCCCCCCCCCGCTGCCCTCCCACCTGTCGGAATAGCACCTGGGCCTGGGCCAGCCCGGAGCACTGCAGCCCCGGAGCCAGGGAGCACCAACTGCGCGCTCCCGTGGGGCCGGCGCCGCCCAGGTTTGCACAGAGTGCACAGCACACTCTGGGAGGCAGCAGCGGGCGGGCGGGGGGTGGGCAATGACTGCCCGCTCTGGCCCACGGGCCCCGAAGATGCGGTCGGCCACCAGAGGGAAGTGCGGGCCCCAAGGGTCAGGGTTAACAGTGCAGAGCGAAGGCCACGTCTAAGCTCTTTGGCCAGCAAGTGGAGGTAGAGCTGGGGCAGGGGGCCAGAGAGGGGGAGCCCCAGGTCAGGTGCCTCTTTTCCTGCTCCCTGCCGTGCACCCCCGAGCACCTGAGCTCTCCACGCCCCAGTCTCATCTGCTAGCAAGGAGCACGGACTCCAGCGGGGCCACGCACACAGCCCCTGCTGTTGCACGTCCACAAGTAATGCTGATGTGTCCACGAGCCACAGGACAGGGCGGCCAGTCCAGCTGTACCCAGTGAGACTGGAGAGGCCACCTGTGACCTCAATAACCCCGAAGACACAGACAACAGACACACCTCCACAGGCCTGGGAGAAAGCGTCAGACCGTCTGGGCAGCGGTCCGCACCGAGCCTGGTGCAGTGATCTTCCACGATACCCGTCACGCGGTCACTATTGCTCCCAGTTCAGCTCTGTTTCACGGAACCCCTGATCTGCCCCGGCCGACAGAGTGTGAGTTCCCTTCTGCCTGCGAGCTCAGCCCTGCCCAGAGCTGTCCTGGGGGCCAGGGGCAGACCAAAGGCTCCATGGTGGACGGTGACAACACCTGAAGGGAGCAGCTGGCTCAGGACCCACCCTAAGCCACTCTGCACCTGCGAGCTGAATAGAACCGCCACACAGAACCTTCCCAGTTCTTTTCAACTGAAGGAGGGCACGGGGACCCCAGAGCAGCCCCCGCCAAGTCAGGGACCCGCGGGTGAGTTCTGGCAGGGCCGGTGGGGGGGTAAGTGCTTACCATGAGGTCCTTCACCCGGTTGCTAAGCTGGTCGATGAACAGGATGGGCAGGTAGTGCACCGTCTTCCCCAGCTGGATCCTGGGGGAGCAGTTTCCAGAGTCACCGTCAGAGGAACGAGAGATAGCGCAGATGCTGGATGTACCCCAGAGAAACCCCGCCACGGCTCCATGGGCCTCTGGTCACACGACCCCCAGACACACCTTCCCCATGGAAGCAGGGGGGGGTCTAACCAGACCTCTAACCAGAGGGAAACTCCAGGGGCCACGGAGAGCGACAAGCCCATGTATGCCCGGACTGGGAGGGCCCAGGGACGCAGTGGGAAAATGGAAATAAAATCCAGCTGCTGTCTGCACCTGGTGGGGGAGGCAGGAGGCTTTTCATGACCCTTTTATACCTTCTACGTGTCTAATAACGCAACTGTTTTGTACATTCAATAATAAAATTTAATTTTTAAAAAACAGAAAAGTCCTGTGACAACACCACAGTTACTCCTGACACGTGAATCAGGAAAACCAGTCTGGCCACAGCTGTTCCTCGGAGCCGCATGGCCATCGGTATCAGATCTTAGTTAACATGCAAGACAGTCTAAGTTGGTCAAGTGATTTCAACACTCGTGCTCACCTCGTGATGGCTCCAGGACGACCTAAAGACCGATTCTCAGTTCACATAAACGAGTCCGGTCAAAGCGACAAACAGTACTAACGAGGGGTACCAAGGCCGCAGACAAAAGTCTCCAGGGGCTGTGGCGTGACACAGCCTCATGCTCTGGTGGCCGTCTCGATCAGCAAGACTCCAAAGTGGGGGGACAGGGCCTGGGGCGCTCCAGGCAGCACTGTAGACCCCTGTGGGCTCTTATCGCGGGGTGGCTCAGGGAGGCTGGTGTGGTCCATCTGTTTCTGGGGTCTGCGGGGCCACACTCCACAGGCGTCCCCCACCCTCCACCCCAGCCCCCAGAGAGCTGCTCCCCCTCCCCGACGGGACCAGCGGCACTTACATCTTCATGTACCGATGCACATCAGCAGGCAAGGAGGCACCGTCGAAGACGAAGTCCTCCACCATCACATTCAGGGTCAGTCTCGGTCGCCAGTGAGAAACAGGCTCGTCCAGGGCACTCGGTGGCTTCTTCTCAGCTTCCAGCTGCTGCTACACGAAAAGAATGACTCAGCAGGAAAAGCCCAGTGCTGGGGGGGTGGGGAGGGGCCATCCCTGGGCCCGGTCTGGGGACCCAGGACCACATCCTGACACAGCACAAGCAGGGAGCAGTGCCTGGCAGAGTGTGGGGGCCCCACAGCCGCCAGCTCCGCCACAGTGACAGCCTCTCTCCCATCTCCCGACACAAGCCAAAGGGGCCCTACTGTGCACCACCGACCCCTGCGTCAAGCCTTCAGCCTGGCCCGCTCCCCGGGGGTTCTGAGAAGGGTGAGTCCCAGGCCAGCTGCAGGAGGCGTGGGCGCTCGGAACTCGCAGCCCTGCTGCTGGCACCGAGACTCTGCTCCCTGACCACGTTTGTCAAGTCGTCTGGAGGACAGATGTTGGGACTGGGCGGCAGTCCTAGACAGAGCTATATTCAGCGCAGTGGCTAGGACTGCCAGGAAAATCTTCCAGATCTAACTGACACATTCTGTGTTCCAGGATCATCTCGTGAACCTCCCACCTAAACAGAGTGGTTCAGCTACAGTAACTTCTTTTATAAACCATTTTCAAGTAACACAGCAAATGCTTATTTAGCTCTTGTACACCCCACAGACTCCTTCACACCCCTAAGATCCACCAACTCACTGATGCCCCAGGAAAGCCCTGAGAAGCCGGGCCAAACTGTCCCCCCGAGAAAGGACCTGAAGGGGTCTTTCCAAGGGGACCCCACACGGGGCGGGCTCACAGATGCTTCCTGGAAAGCTATGTGTCCGTGTACAAATGATCCCATGTTCTGTTCCAAACACACTCAAATACCAACATGCCTCTGCTTTACCCACAGCTTCGTAAGTCACCTAAGAGAATTCCAGTTTCCTCGTATGCAAACTTCTACAAAAACGAATCCCACACGAGGTCCCATTTCCCGACTGTGAACAAAGTAAAGACTGAAGAGCCGTCCTGCCCGACAGCGGGTGGGGAGCCTCCCAGCTGCCAGGGAAGCCTGTGGGTGAGCTTCACAGAAGACACGCCCCCACACCCGGCTGGGGAGCACAGACGCTCCCCAGAGCTTGAGAGGGTCTACGGCCTGAGAAGGAACCTATCCCTCGATCACCTGAACCACATGCAACCAACTCGGGATGAAAACCATCTGCAAACCCACGTCACGCCCGTTACATCAGTCTGCTTCACTTTCCAGGGGTCGGGGCAGCTCCGGATAGAAGCCACACAGGTAGCAACACATGAACGTGTGTTCCCAGGGAACAGCACAGGCTTCGGCAGGCCAGTGACGTCACGCACTCACCTGGGCAGCAGATTCCCCGGTGAGCAGATGGACCTCTTCCGGTTTGGGGACCATGTAGGTAGTCAGAGGGCTCACCAGGTGCACCTGCTTCCCGTCATGCCACGGCAGGACGCCGGCGTGGTGCAGGAATATGTAGGCGTACAGAGTCCCGTTGTTCCTCGTCTTCTTTGGTACAGAGACGTTCACTGTCCTAAACCAAAAGAGAAGAGTCTTCCAATGGTGTCCACGTTCGCTTACCCACATACACACACCGGACAGGCTACCGCAAGTGTCCTCACAAGTTCTGCCGCTTCGAACTAACTTCAGCTCAGAGGCGCTGGAAGGAAACCCACCTGCCGGCTTACTGAAACCCCAAGTGCCGGCCTTCCCAGGCCGGTCCCTCCAGACGCCTGCGGCCGGCAACGCTGGACGCACCTGCCGTTCCTGCCTCCGTCTCCTGGCGCTCAGAGAAGGTAGTTCCTGGCCTTGGTCACGCCGAGGGCGGCCAGGCAAGCTGAGGCCGACCCCAGGCTCATCGCTTCCCCCGCCCCTTGCACGGCCTCCCAGGGCTCTTGCCCGGGCGGGCTGACCCGAGGACTGTCCCTCCAGCGCGTCCCAGGGCCCCGCTGCCCTGTGTGACGGCCCCGGGCACCTCCGAAGAAGGAAACGGACTCCTGACCAGCAGCTGCTTTCCTAATTACAGCTGCCCGCATCCTCACCGGAGCTGCGGGGCCACGCGCTTCCTGACGCCGCGGAGGCCTGTGCACGTCCACGTCAGCTCCGCCTGGATGTTCCGCGAAGCCGTCTTCCCCGCACCGGGACCCCGCAGCTGCGAAGGCACGCGCTGCCTCCGCTCGCCCCGCCGGACCCCCCAGAAGCCCCCGCTCCGGAGCCACGGCGGGCTGAGGCGCAAGAGGCGCCCTCGGGCCGGCCGCGGCGCACCCGGGGCGCGGCCAACACCCGCCCGCGCGGCGCCCCCTCGGCCCGCGTCCCGCCCGCAACGGCCGTCGCGCCGCCCGCGCCCACCTCTCGAACTTGGAGTCCACGTCGAAGTCCTCCACGTTGAGGACCAGGTCCACGTTGTTCTCGGCCCCGAGGCTGGACCGGGTGGCGGTGTAGACGCTGAGCTGCGGGCACACGCGGGCCGTCGGGCGGCGGAGCCCCGGGGGGCAGCACGCGCCCAGCCGCGACCCCGGGGACGCCCCGCCGCCCCCGCGAGCAGCCCCCCCCCCCCGGGCCTCCGCCCGCGGCCCGGCGGCTCCGGCGGGAAGGGCCGCGCCCGCGGGGCCGCGCTCACCTGCAGCTTCGGCCGCCGCGCCAGGTAGGGCCGGATGCAGCCGCCGCCGCCGGCGCACGGCCGCGTGTGCACGATGCCGTACAGCACCCAGCAGGTGTGCGCCACGTACGCCGCGAACACGCCCACCACCAGCCCGGTGAAGGAGCCGCGGCCGCGCC
>NC_081568.1:733330-818297 GCF_022355385.1 Mustela nigripes
GGGGGGGGCGCGGGCCGCGGCGCCTCGGAGCGCGGCGGGAGGCGGTGCGAGGGCTGCGAGCGGCCGGGGCGCCCCCTGCTCCCCGAGCTGCGGCGGAGTGCGGGGAAGGGGCGGGCAGCGAGCCCACGGCCGTCCGGGGCCGGGCTTCGCTGCTCCGGTGGCGGATCCGTCACCCCGCGGGCGCGAGGCTGAGGCCGCAGCGGTCCCGGAACAGGCTTCCCGGGGGGGCGCGGGCCGAACCCCCCGCCGAGGGCCGCTGTGCCGGGGCCGGGCAGCTGCGGGGGCGGGCGGGCGCGGGGCCTTCCTGGGGGAGCGGCCGGTGCGCCTCGCGGGGCGCGGGGCCAGAGCCCAGCCGATCTGCTCCTCCGCGGCCCGGGTCGGGAGCGCGTCCGGCGCTCACACGGGCCGTCCACGCTGCTCCCGGTGCGGGGGACAGCGACCTCAGCCGGGGCGGCGGAGGGTGTGAGGGAGCGAGGCTGATCGCAGGGCCCCGCGGGGCCGCGCGCTCCCTGGATCTGAGCCGGAGGTTGGGGCCATTAGGGGCTTTCCCTGCTCCTCACACCGTCGTGCGCTTGGCTTTTCTGCCCCGCAGAGCCCACTCACGGCCCCGTGGGCTCAACCACTGGAAGCGTGTGTCGCGGCAGCGCTTCTCGCGTTCGCACTGTGCCTGGCAAACCTGCCTCCTGTCCCCCTGCGCGGGAACTCCAGCCTCCGCAGGGGGACCGAGAGTCACAGAGCCCCTCTGACCCCTGGGCTGTCCTGCGTTGCGCTCCTGCCACGCCTGAGGAGCCCCCAGAGCCAGGCCGGTCCGCCCCCGGCTCCGGTGTTCGCCATGCGGGAAGGAGTGCGGCGGGCCGCGGGGAACAGAGACCAGCTCCAACCGCAGAACCAGAAGGGGGGTTGCGGGGTGTACGGGACGGCGGTCTCCCGGAGTCCAAAGGCCAGCACACAGCCGAGCCTCGGGAAGGAGCTGCAGAGGCCTGGGAACTCTGAGGTTCTGACCCCTGTCCCTCTTCCTCAGACTGGGTTTTGGCCCAGCTCGAACTCTGCCCACGCGCAGAGATCTGTCGGCAAGCAGGGACCAAGGCCACACCACCAAACAGGGGTCCTGCTGCTCCTGCATCTAGAAGCTGATGCAGGCGAGTCGGGTCCAAGGATCCCGAGGGAGTCCTGCAGGACCAGCCCAGTGTGTCCCTGGGTCTGCACGGGACCGAAACGGAGCGCCAGCCAGCCCGAGATGAAAGCAGAGTTTATGGCGTGAGAGGGCGCGGGTTCCAGGAGAGTCTGGGAGACTCAGATAGGAAAGGAGGGAGTCTCCTCTTTGGGACCTGGGGTTTTTCTGGGGATGGTGGTCGGTGTAAGCTCTCTCAGACATCCAGAGGTCTTTCGTGGGTCACTTATCCATTGGACCCTGGGGTCATGGCATTAAGATGTTTAGTGCCCGTAGCCGGGAACACACATACGATGATTTCATCTTGTCGGTCTCGCCTGGTCCTTCCTTAGATGTTGTCTGTTCTAGAGAAATCACTAACTCCTTATCCTCTACAAGGAGGACATGCACTATTTATAGTATGAGGCTTGTGTAAAGCGGGAGAGCAGGTCCTAGCAAGAGAAGAAGCAGGAAAAGGAAGGAAAACAAACAAACAAAATTTTTATATGGAGTCAGTTTCCTTATCTCAAAGTTGTAGAAAGGTCTTGCATGGCATTCTGGAAGGTTGGATCCAAACCCCATGCTGTGCAGGGACTTGGGACCGACCCGGCTTCTAGGCTGCTTCCTCTCTTGACTATGGTAGCGGAGGCTGCTGTAAGCAGAGGAGTGCATGCACGTAGCCCTTTGCATCGGTTTTTTTCTATCCTTTGGAGCAAATACTGAGTATTGCAGTTGTTGGGTTGTAGGGTAGCTCTATTTTCAACTTCTTGAGGAACCTCTACACTGTTCCAGAGCGGCCGCACCAGCTGGCATTCCCGCCAACATGCAGGAGGGCCCCCTTTCTCCGCATCCGCGCCAACACCTGTCGCTTCCTGAGTTGTTCATTTCAACCGTTCTGACAGGTGTGGCATCTCGCTGTGGCTTCCGTGTGCATTTCCCTGGTGACGAGTGATGCTGAGCATCTTTTCACGTGCCTGTTGGTCATATGTATGTCTTTGCAGAAATCTCTGTTCATGTCTTCTGTCCGTTTTTTAAAACAGATTTTGTTTATTAATTTGACGGAGAGTCACAACCAGAGAGGAAACACAAGCAGGGGGAGTGGGTGAGGGAGAAGCAGGCTTCCTGCTGAGCAGGGAGCCCGATGCTGGGCCCGATCTCAGGCTTGGGATCCTGACCTGAGCCGAAGGCAGACGCTTAATGACTGAGCACCCAGGTGCCCCTCTTCTGCACATTTTTAATTGGATTATTTGTTTTTTGGGTGTTCAGTTTTATGAGTTCTTTATATATTTTACATACTAACTTTTTATAGGTTACGACCTTTGCAAATATCTTCTCTCCTTCATAGGTTACTTTTTAGTTTTGTTGATTATTTCCTTCCCTGTGCAGAAGTTTTTATTTTGATGAAGTCCCAACAGTTTATTTTTGCT
The DNA here is from genome assembly GCF_022355385.1 of Mustela nigripes. Lineage (NCBI taxonomy): Eukaryota > Metazoa > Chordata > Mammalia > Carnivora > Mustelidae > Mustela > Mustela nigripes. The sequence goes on from NC_081568.1 coordinate 735,908, forward strand.
TTGGTTTCCTTCGCCTGAGGAGGTGTAGCTAGGCAAAGTGTGCTGCGGTAGGTTGTAACAACTGTAAACAATAAAGTTCCTTTCTGCTCTCCTATTGCTTCTTTGTAAGCTGTCATGTGTGTCACTTCTGTGTACGTCATCAAGCCCATGATACATAGTTACTTTTATTTTAAACAATTACGTGTTGACTAAGTTAAAGGCCGGCCCCAATGCACTTTGTAGGATGTTTCTCTCTCTGCTCCTCTGTACCTATCCCGGCTTCCGGCTGCGGTTGCTCCTTTACCTTCCATTGCTTCCTTTTGTCCTTCTGATACAGATCTGGTGGGGGGGGGGATCCTGTCCATCACTATTTGTGCGAAATGCTTTTGTTTTCATTTTCTTGAGAGAGATTTTTAGTAATTATAGAGTCCTTGGTCGACGGGCATGTTTTCTCCAGCATGTCAAAGCACACTTTTATTTTTTTTGCTTACACTGTTTCTGACGAGAAATGAGCAGTGATTCCCATTCCTGTCCCTCTGTACATGCTGTACCTGTTTCCTCTGATTGTTTTTAGAATTTTTTTAAAAAGAAACCATTATTTTTCATCAATGTGTTGGTGGTAGCTGTAGGTGGTTCATCTTGTTTGTCCTGCTAGAGGCTTAGCAAACTGATTTGTGAATTTCATCAAATTTGAAAATGTTGTAGCTAAGAAGTCTTTACACATTGTCTGCCTTCTCTTCTGTGACTCTGGTGGTATGAATGGCTGGACGCTGCCCTGCTGTCGGTGAGGGTCTTCTTACTTCTTCAGCTTAGGTTTGAGCACTTTCTAAGGTTGTATATTTTGGTTCACTGATTTTCTTGTTTCCGCCTGAAGTTTCCAAACTGCTGTTCAGCTCATCTTGTGAATTTTTCATTTCAGATGTTTCATTCTTCATTTCTAGAAGTTCCACTGGGTTTTAAAATTTTTGTGTATCCTGGAGAAAACACCCTATGGTAAATGGAGATAGTCCCTCTGTCCTTGTACAGGGGCACCTCTCTCCATGTTGTGGGTACGTCCGTGCGTTCAACTGTCTCCGTGTTTGTAGATATTTGAGTTGTTTCCAGCTTTTAGCTGTTAAATGAGGACTGTAGTGCATAACCTTGAACACAAGTCTTTTCCTTCTTTCCTTTCCTTTTCATTTTCCTTCTCCTCCTCTTCCTCCTCCTCCTCCTCCTCGCCAGCGTGTCTTTGGGATAGATCCTCAGAAGTGGAATTGTTGGCTGAAATGATAAATGCCTGTGTAGTTTTCCAGCTATCACCAAATGCCTTCTCGGGTGGTGTAGGGCTCACATCCAGCCCGGGAAGTAGGAGGATGTCTGTTTATCCACAGCGCTGCCGTCAGAGGGCAGTGTCGGACCTCTGGGGTTTGGCCAATTTGTTAGCGAGATGTTGTCATTTCAAGTTGTTTTCATTTATGTTTCTCTGATCATGAAAAAGAATGGGCCGTGTTTGGAGCAGGAGCCGTAGATATTCTGGGCGCATTCTGAGCTGTGCCCAGGCTGTTTGATGAGCTCAAGGACTAGCCACCACCACCATCCCTCCTCTCAGTGCCGAGACGGGACGAGCTCTGCAGGATTCATTCAGTGAAAATAAAATCCCATTGAGTGAGTTTATGGGTTTGGGAAACTGAAAAGTGCAGCTGTGGTGCAACCAGGTACACACACTAGAATCTGGTGGCTGCCAGAGGTTAGCAGGGCTGAGCGCCCAACTCTGTGCGTCTTCTCTGCTGGAACCAAGCCAACTCTGTGTCTCTAGAGGTTGTCTCAGCAAGTGAAGGAAGCCACCACTGGTGGGCCCCGGAAGCTGGACAGTGTCTTCGGATGAAGCGCATCACCTCCTCTTTGCGACAGCAGGATAACGTGCTGGTGGGCAGCATGCTTTAAGAAGGAGGGTTGGAAACCCACGGAGTGGGATTAAGAGGACCGGCTGCCTCGTGTGAGCCGCTGGCCGCATCTTCGTGGGTCGTTCGATCGCGGGCGTGTGGGCGGCCTCGGCTGGCCCCGGGCTCTGTGCAAGGCTTGCGCTTCTGTGGCCAGGTCCATGGAGAGGCGGCTTCGCCATCACACATTATGCACCCTTGGTTCCAGAGGCTGGAAGTCTGAGATCAGGCTCGGGCAGGCTGGTTTCTCCTGAATCTCTGTGCTTGAGACACCGACTTCTCTCTGTGTCCTCGCACAGTCGTCCCTGTGTGTGTCTGTGTCCTGCTCCCCTCTCCCTGTAAGGACACTGGTCCTATTGGGTCAGGACGCACCTGAATGACCTCCTTTAGCTTGATCGCCTCTGTAAGGACTTCATGTACACGTGCGGTCACGGGCTGAGGTGCTGGGGGTCAGGGTTTCAATAGATGACTTTGCAGAACACAATTCATGCTGTAATGGTCCCTCCCTCCCCACTCGTGTTTCACTGCAAACTCTGCCAATGTGTCGCTATAATCCCTGCTGTTTTCAGGGTCGGGGGGAAATGCCAGGGGAGCATGAGGTCCTGGGAAGGGGAGACACAGACCATTCCAGGGTATTCAGTGCTCCCCTGTGTCTCTGACACTTGGCCCACACTGGTCCCTGGAGATGCCCCCCACCTGCTGGGGAGAAAGGAGGCAGGCACGTCTGTCATTGTTTGAGGGGGCTGGTGTCGCATCAGGCGTGGGGTCACGGACAGGGAAGTTTGGCCGGTACAGGCATTGGGACTGGGTTTCTTGGGTTCCACTGCCCTCGGGAGGCGCTGATGGTCCCCCAGGGTCCTGCCCTCATTGACAGTCCCATTTCCCGGGAGGAAAATCAATGAGCTCACAGGTTGCAGCCTTAGAACACACGAGCCCTATTATTATCTTACAAAAAGGCAGGCTAGCCTTCCCCCAGAGCTTTTATTAAGACTTCGTGTCAATACTGTGGTTTGCAGTTACCTTAGGAAACCCATTTCGAACAGATAGTAGATTCTGTTCTCTGGAACACAGGCACACAGGCTTTCTGGACACCAGCATGCGGACCGAAGCAGCTCTTCACGCGGCAGGAGGGAGTCATCTCACGGCCCCTGGGTCTGACCAGGCTTCCTTGTCCCCCCTGCTGACATTTCCCCCGACTCCCAGGCCTGCGCTCCGACGGCTGACCACGAGTAGGAATGATAGCCGTGGCCCTGCCTCGTGGACGCCCATGTGCCTCGGCCCTCCTGGGAGCACAACCACACCGAGGTCCCCAATCAGCCCCGACAACAGACTCCTCAGGCCCCCGTCAGGCACGCGCTGACAGCAGGGGCCACACGTGCGGCTCTGACATGAGGTATGGCCCCGTGGTGCCGACAGTCCTGTGTTTGAAAAGCACAAAGGCTGTCCGTCCTGACAAAGACAGCAGCCACCCGCTCTCTCCGCGACCTACCTCACACGAGCTATTTGCAGATAAGGAAACTGAGGCAGGAAGCATCTGGGGCTGGGTTCCAGGCCGCCGACCACCCCTTGGCCAGTTCTCATGCTGTGCCCGGCTGTGGGAGGGGCTGGATGATGGACACCTGAGGGTCTGAGAGGGAGGGCCAAGGATTGGTGACGTGTGGGGTCTCCCTGGGCAGGAAAGCAGGGCTGGGGGTGCCCTGGGCCCTGCCTCTCTGGAGCCTGAGCCACCTCGATGGGTTGGATGTGCCTGTGGCTGCAGGGGCCCAGGAGCTCCAGCAGGTGGAAAGCTCCAACATGGGGCATGTCTCAGACCTGGGAGCCGCAGAGGCCGGGGGAGCTGCTGGGGGGGGGGTCAGCAGCACCCTCCCGCACCTCCACACTCGGGATCCAGTTGGTGGGGAGGAGGGTGTCCTAGCCGTGCCCATGTGAAGGTGGCCACGCACATGCCACAGACTGGGCACACGGGATGAAGCCACTGACGCTGAAAGGGAGCTTCTCCCTCAGCCGACTGTGCTCACTGTGGACTTGGGGCTCTTGTTCTAGGACTGAATGCTCGTGTCCGTGAATTCCCAGGCCAAAGCCCCAGCTCCTGCTGTGATGGTGTCAGGAGGCTGGACTTTGGGGGGCCCTTAGGCTAGATGGGGTCACAGGGCTAGGGCCCACAGGGTGCATCAGCAGCCTTGTAAGTAGAGATGCCAGTGCGCTTGCCCCCGCCCCACTGTCATCTCCATGTCCCCCCCGCTGCCCCTGCTGTCCCCCCACCCCACGCCCCCTGCAATCCCCATGCCCCCCCCGCCCCTCGCCATCCCCCGCCCCACCCCCACCTGCTGTCCCCATGCTCCTCCCTGTCTCTGTGGCTCCTTTCTCCCCAGGTGACACCCTGCCGTCCCCAGGGCCTCATGTTCGTGGGGGGCACTCAGAGCCCCACAGCCGCCATCCTGAACGGCTTCATGAGCTTGAACAGGACTCTGGGTTCTCGTCTCTTGCCGGCCCGGCAGTCACGCAGCGGCTTTGGGCCGTCAGCAGCATGTTGGCGGCTTGCTCCGTCCTAGAATATAGACATGGTAATTTCAGGTTTGCTAACTCGCCTCTTTGAGCAAAAGAGATTTCCTAACTAGGGCACAGTGTCCAAGCACAGTCACAACGCAGGCTTCCAAAGACCTGGGCCAGGCCAGGAGGGGCTGGGGGAGGCACCGAGGGACGGGGGCAGGGGAGGGGCCCCCAGGCCCCCAGGAGGTGGGCAACTGCTCCCAGGGCCCTCTGGCTGCACGGAGAGGAGCTGGCCTCAGGCGTGCCTGCGGACTCAGGCCCTCCAGTTTCAACTCAGCAGACCTCAGCAGGCAGGCAGTGGTGGTGTGTCATCCCCGGGGAAGGAACCGCAGGGGACGGATGGAAGCAGGGTGAGCACAGGCTCCGCCACTCCCCACGGCACAGCAGCCCCGTCAGAGGCGGCCACCAGCCTCGGGCCAGCTTCTTGAAGAAGCCCCTCACCTCCAGGACCCAGAGAGATCAGCAGCCACTGGCCGTGGCCAGCAGCGTGGGCCAGCATGTTGCACATACATTTGCATTTCTTGTTAAAAAGTCCATTGGAGCCGTAAGAAAACCCGCTTTTCTGTGCACTCGCCGTGATCAGCGACTGCCGCCATGGGGAGCCAATGAACCAGCACCCATCGCACAGCCGCCCTCCGCCGCCGGCTCAGCAGGTCCTGTGCCCGACCCTACCGGGTGTCAGCTCCTTCCACACTTTGGACCTTTGCTGGTCAAAGGGGGCTGGGGGCGTGGTGCAGGGGAGGAGACACCCACCTTTCCACTGGGCCTTCCTCCTCCGGCCAGGCCCCCCCCCACGCCCAGCTGCAGGCAAATCCAGGCCCCCGAGACGGCCCCTGGCATGGGGAAGATGGAAGCGGGCAGCATTCACTTGCCGCCTGGTGGAACAGACCTGTAGGTGACGGTCCGCTTCGCCTTCTCAGCTTTTAAAATGATCATTTGTGGTATCATAGAACGTTCTAGAATTCTAGATTTAGTTTTTCAGTGTGAAGAAGACTCAGCGGATATCACAACATTTAACAGCTGGTGGGTTGTAACCCACCTTTTAAAGTGTTTGTCACAAGGCACTCCAAATATTAGCCTGAGATCCAGATAGGGAGTGAGGTCGCCGTGAGGCCGTGGGAGCTTTGTGGGGCACCTGCGGCCAAGCCCGGGCTCGGCTGGGACCTTCAGCCTCTGACACAAGGAAATGTGTCTGATGGACCCTTCATCGACACAACAAATAACTTTAAGAAAGAGGAGCTTAGCTCCTGGAATAAGTGAAATGACTTAAATTCTACATAAATACATTTGGTGCATAAGTCAATATGGGCTTGGTTTTTAAAGTTCAGCTATAGAAACGGAAGGTTTTTGCCTTCAAGCTGGAGCAGAAAGATGTCTAAGCAAATGGTGCCTTCTATTTGCGCTGTGCGCTCAGGGACCCTGGGAGGGCTGTGGCCCTCGGGGGGGCAGCCTCCCCAGAAAACGCCCCCTCCTCAAGGAGGGCGTTCTGATGCTCGCGGTGGGATTCCCTGGTGTCACGAGGGTCTCCTGTTCATCGAAGGCCCCTGGGACCGTGAGGGGAGTTGGGCAGGGGAAGGGAAGACGGTCCTTGTCCCTCGGATGTCGGCGGAGGCCGGTCGCCGGACTGAGTCCGTGTCTGAGCCCCTGCGGTCTCTGTATCACACCATCCTCCCAAGGGAAGACGCCAGAAAGGGCCCTACCTGGGACCCTGCTTGGGACCAGGTAGGCTACAGGGCAGCCAGCTTGGGGTGGGAACGGGGGTGTTCCTGTCCCCATGTGGCTTTCTGCAGAGTGCCTGGGACCTGCAGGATGGTCTCCCAGCCTCCCCTGCAGTCTCAGCTCTGGGGGTGCGCAGGGGTGGTGAGGAGACCTGCCCCCAGGCCGGCTCCCCGTGTCCCCTGCACAGCCTCCCAGCCATTCCCGGGGCGTCTTGTGAGTGACCACAGGTCCTCGAGTTGGGCGGAGGTGGCCAGCGATCCTGGCACAGAGGCCTCTACACTTGAGCGTGAGTCCACGTTTCGGGCTCAGAGGTCCTGTCCAACACTGGGCTTCCACGTCCTTGTGACTCAGCAGTCCCATCCACAGCGGGCTGGCCTGCGCTGGTGTCTGTGACCTGTGTCCCTGCCCCCCGGGGCACTTGATTCCTGCTGCAGACAGGCAGACGCGTTCCAGCACTAAAGGTCGTGAGGCGTCCTGCCCTGGGACCTGCGGATAACTCAGCTCCCACCCTGTCCGCTGGGGCGCCATGGCCTCTCCCAGCCCCCTCCCAGACCCTCTCCCTCAGGACAGGGACCCCTCTCAGACCTGCCTGCCCTGGGCCTCTCTTCCCCGCCTGCCGGCTTAGGCAGACGGGCAGTGCCGGCCGGAGGGACCTGCAGCGGGGGGGGGACCAACCCAGAGGGCGGGGCCCCGAGTCTGCGCCCCGGCAGATGCGAGCTCCCGTCCCCCTCCTGCTGCCTCCCCGCCTCCGTGGCCTCCGGGCCTCTGTCTCTCTTGCTCGCACGTGCTCACGTCTGAGGCACACGTTCTACAAGACAGACCCTGCCCTTCTCAGGGGCACCTGACTCTGACATTTTCTATTTTGTTAAACTAAAAAGAAAGCGGAGCCGGCCTCACTAATGGATGTATCCTGACGTTCCCGTTCTACGTCAGGATACCAGCCAGGGCAGCAGCAGATGCGAGGGTCTCTGGCTTGGCTGAAGGGGTCTCTGGGGTCCACCCAGCAGGTGGAGAGGGAGGTCGCCACTGGCTTTTGCTTTGTTTTCCCGGCTCCGGGGTGAGACTGCCTTGAGCAGCCCGGTGAGCTGGGTTGAAGGACCGTGCTCTGCTGGGCGGGCACAACGCCCCAGGCTCTGTGCTGAGTTCAGGACCCGGGACCTTTGGGAGGAGGAGGGCAGCAGGCAGTGTCTCCCGTGGGGGACAAGAGCATAGGACTTTGCTCATAAACTCATCTCAAACAAGGCGACCTCTTGTTCTGCTGTCGGTAGTCGGGAGGCAGGTAAAGGCCATGAGGTTGCTGGTCAGATGCATGCACGAGATTAGAGGGGATTGTGGAATCAAAACAAGAAAAGCCAAGCAGGGAGAATCCACTTACCCTGTAAATCACCTATTTCCCTGATGCGGAGCCTTTATTAAAATGCTTCTCTCAAAGGAAAAATCTCACGGCTTTTCTGGGCTTTAACACCCAGACTTTGCATCTAAAGGTCATTTGGCAAAGAGCGTAAATCCGATGGTAAAGTGCAGTGTGGACGGGGGACTCAGACGCGGCACATACAGAAGCAGGGGGAGAGCAGACTCTCCCCTCTCAGGGAGCTTGCTTTCTGCAGCGGGTTAGTGTGGAAGGAAAACAGGCCTTTAGGTGTTTCTGAAATTAGTCCCACTTGTATCAAAAGCCTGCCGTCTCCTTGGAGAATAAATATAGCACTCGTGAGTCAAGCCCCATGGGGGGATTTACCAAAAGGATAGATTTCCAGGTTTAATACAGGACCTTCCGCTCACTCACGCACCATCCACTGTCTATGCTTGTCCTACTCACCCGTCTATGCGGCCATCCATCCAGATACGCCTCCACCCATCCGTCCACATCCGTCCCTCCGTCCGTCCCTCCGTCCATCCACATCCGTCCCCACCCATGCGTCTGTCCACCCACTGCCATCAGCCCAAGCACCATCCATCCATGTACCCCTCCGCCCGCCCCGATAGCATCCACCCCCCAGGCAGCACCCATCCATCCACCCAAGCGCTGTACATCAACCTTCCGTCCACGGCTTCATCCCCGTCCTGCGCCGTCTTTCATTCCTCACCCGTCATCCACGCAACCACTCTGCCCTCCGTTCTCCTATCCCTCCTCTGCCTAGCCAGCTAATCGCCATCTGTCCGTTCACCGAATCCTCACCCGTGTTCCTGTAAACGTCCGCCCATTCACTCATTTATGTGTAAATAGATACCGAGTGCCACGGTCAGCCATGCAGCAGGCCTACTCAAGACACTGGCAGGAGCCAATAAGACCAGTTCAGTCTTCGCTCACGGGGGAGCTCCCAGCCCCCTGAGAAGGGAGACGAGGAGTATCTCCCTGGGAGACACGGGGCCCCTGCTGGGTATGGCTGGAGAGGGGGTTCAAGGAGCACTGACCAGGGCGGACCCCAGAAGCAGGGGTTACAGCAAACCTCCAGATGTGATGTCCAAGAGAAGCTGGGGTGGTGTGAGGAGTCAGCAGTGGACAGCAGATTGTTCTGGAGAGAGGGACAGGCAGAGAAGACTGGAGAGGTGTCTGACGAGGCCGGACCCAGCCTGTGGCCTCAGGGAACCTGAATTCCCATGCTGGGTGGACCCACCTCTGGTAGTTTCCTGGGGCCGCTGAACAAGTCCCCAAGGCTGGGTGGCCGAGCATAGCAGAAATGTGCTCTCACGTTCTGGAGTTCGTGTCTGGCTTGGGGCAAGGCTGCTTCCTTCCATCCCCCCAAGACGGATGCGGTTTCAGGTGAAGTCGAGCCCAGCCTGACCCACGGGGCCTGGGGAGCGCACTTCTACCCAAGACCGCGGTGCCCGGCGCCTTTGCGCTCAAATCTATCGGCCTCTGTCAGCAGGCCGCCGCGGGCTGGGCTCGAGTCCCAGGCATCTCACGGGGAGGCTGTCCTGGGTGTTGTGGGGGTGAGAGTCACACCCCGGGCAGGTGGGGAATGGTCACACCCGGCGGCGGGAGGACATCCATGTGTGGGGGGCCCAAACCTGGGTCTGCTACTGGACGGTCAGCTTCATGGGCAACGCAAACCCTTTCCCAAGTGCATGCGCTAATTTCCTCTCCTACCCGGAATGTAACTGGGTCGCGGCTCCCGTCTGCTCACCGCCGTGGGTGACGCGGCTCAGATCCAGCTGCTGGGGCGGGTGGCAGGTGGCCTCGCCTCCCATCTGCCTCACACCCCTCATTCCTAACGCGGCTGAGTGTCTTTTCACGAGGGCGTCCACCCCTGGGACACGACACCTTTGCTGTGAGCCCGCCCGCTTTCCTAATGGGTTTAGTGGCGGCCGAACTCGTCACACATATGTGTTTGTGTTTTGCCCACCGGGACCAGATGCGCGTCTTGTCGTTCACAAACCCCTTCACGCCACAGCTGGGTTTGTGCTCTTGGGGAGACTTGGGCAAATGCCTGAAGGAGAAGGACCGGTTGCCAAGGGAACCAGCCCTGAACTGAGGGAAGTCTCAGTTCCGCCCCCTGATGTCCAGGGGAGCCCCCGGGGGAGGCTGGATCGATCAGCAGTGGCCAAGCACACCTGTGTAGAGAAGCCTCCTGAAAATGGGAAGGACGGGGATCGGCAAGCGTCCAGGCTGGTGAACCAGACCGCCTCCCTGCGCCAGCACGCTGGCCCCAAACTGCAGGGGACGGAAGTTCTCTGCTACAGACCTCGCCCTGTGATCTCCTCCGGAGGCTGGTCCGCACCCTTCACCGTCCTTGGGAAGAAACCAGTAATTCAGTGAGTGGACTGGTCTCCCGGAGTTCTGTGAGCCACTCCCGCAAATGAGCTGAACCCGAGGAAGGGACTGTGGGAGCCTCTGACTCATGGCCATTTGGTCAGAAGCACAGGTGATGCCCGGACCTGTGACCGATGTCTGCAGTGGCAGTGGGGTGCTCACATGGGACAGAGCCTTTAGCCTGTGGCATCGGACGCTGAGTCCAGGCCAACAGCGTCGGGGGTGAGTCCAAGTGCAGGACACCCTGCTGGGCTGCACAGACTTGCTTGGGGTAGGGAACCCTGTCTCGTGTCGGAACCGGATTCAGAATCAACACTGACCACAGACTGACGATGTCCCCCAGTTTTTATTGACTTGTAGGAGTTCTTTATATATTGAGATCACTTCCATATGTGGCTCAGTTCCGGGCAGCGTATGGCTGTCTGTCCGTGGGCCGCCTAGGCAGGAACCCAGCCCAGGCCCCTGGGGCCAGGATGCCAGTGGGACTCCTGTCGCAACCCCAGGGGTGTGGAGACAAGACCTCTCAGCCATGCGGGGTGGCCAGGCTCCACGGAAGCAGGTCTCTGGGATAGGCGGAGAAGTGCTCACACCCGAGCCGTGCCTGCCTTTCCATGAGGACCTCTGCCGATTGCTGCAGACTGTGTGTGTCTGTGGGTGTCCATGTACACATGCCATGAGTGTCCATGTGCACATCAGTGTGTGTCCACGCGCCGTGTGTACAGGTCCACGTGCATGTACATGTGTGTCTGTGTGCACAATGTGTGCGTCGACGTGTGCATGCGTGTGTGTAGCCCGTGTGTCTGCGTGTTCACGTGGGGCAGATGTAGCTTGCGTGCTGTGTGCACACAAGTGCGTCCCTGTGTGTCTGGGGATACAGAGGAAGGACAAGCTGACCCCCAGGAGTTCGGGGGCGTCTTTCTCAGTCCGAGATGTCTGGCCCCACAGCTCTCCCAGGTACGTGACTCCTGTGAGGTTTCCTGCGGCACCGCGGCCACCATCAGGCTGTTGTACTAGCTTCTTCCCGGGACCGGCAGGGGCCCACACTGCCCCTGGGGTGAGGGCACAGTGGGGACAGAGCGGGCCACGGTCCGACCTGTGCTGCAGGAGGCCGCCGGCAGGAGTCTGCGTGGACCTTGTCTGCTCCTGAGGCCCCTTGGTGACTGGTGGCGGGGGGCATGAGGACGCTGTGGCCCATGTGGCTCATCCCCTTGGGGCAGGGGTCTTGTCCCCCTCCCCGGGTCTGTCATGATGGCGCATCTTCCCCTTCACATCCAGGGGCGGGCAGAGGTGGAGACCCCGTGGGGACAGGGCCCTAGGGAAGCCGCGTGGGCAGCTCTGGGTGGTTGAGGCGTGGCTCACTGGCACGTGGCTGGGGATGGAGCTGACCCGAGGGTTTCATGTGTGTCCTGTGGTCCCTGAGGAAGAGACACCTGAAGGAAGCACGGCGCTTGTCGGGGGGTCCAAAAGAAGAGCGATCGCACGGGGGGCGGCACAGAGCCCTCGTGTGAGTGAGCCGTCAGGATCCTCCGTCGGGGGCCAGTGTCCTAGGAAGTGGGTCATGGCCTATGGGACAGACCCGCTGCCCGAGTACTTAGGTCCTGGAGGGGCACTGGTGTCTATTCCAAACTTAGTGAGAAGCCATACATGCTTCCTCTGGGCTGTGGCCAGAGCTGACTGGTATCTAGATCGACCCTTTTGGCCCCAGAGTGGACAAGAGATCCTCTGGGGGCCAAGGGTAGGGAACCATTCAGGACCCTGGTGTCCTGTCCCCAGAAGGCGGGCTTGGGTGGGGTGGCGGCAGTGGTCCGAATGGTCGGAACGCAGGGCAGGAGTGTGGACACGTGGGGTGCCTGCAGGGAACTGATGGCAGAGGAAGGCTCGGGAGCGGAGGGCTGGGGTGGCGGGGCTGGTGGGTGTGAGGGGAGTCTGCAGGCTGAGGTCCCGGGCCCGGGTCAAGCCCAGCGGTGTTCCCTCCGGGTGGGGGCAGCGGGGGAACCACAGCTTGAGCCAAGAAAGGCGCCCACACAGCTACGGTCCATTTTCCCACATGGATTTATTGTTGCGGACGACTCACGTGAGGTGCCGGCCACGGATATAGACAAACGGACAGACAGACGCTGACGACACCGCTATCTACACAGAGCACTCAGGGTGCCGGCCCCCGCTGTCCACGTGCCGTCCACGAGCGGCCAGCTCCTCAGCCCTGGGCACCAAGGACCCCTCGCAGGCGATGGCCACACGGGGGCCCACAGCATGACCTCTCGGGGCCCGGGGCACAGGCTGCATGTGGCCTCCGGGTTCTGGCGGCCAGGTCCCCTTCAGGGCGACGCCAGCATGCAGGAGCAGCGTGGCTGCCGTCGGTTTGTGGTGCTGCCACCGTGCGCACAAATGGCAACTGGGACGTCACAGACGGGTCTTCAGAGCCAGCCCTGCCTCCTGAGGATGGGTCTCGGTTCACAGGTAGACACGATGTGAGACGGCCGTTCCCCAACACGGATGGTGCTGCTGCGGGGGGAACGCGAACCGAGGAACGGAAGCCCCAGCGGCGGCTTCCTCCCCAGGTCCCGGGACCCCAGGCCACCCACCGTGGGCACCCGGCAGGGTCAGGGCCTGGGGGTGAGGGGCACACACCCCTGCCTCCTGGGGCCGGGGATCCGCAGCGAGGTGGCCGTGACTGTGCACGGCCCACGATGGGCAGGGCTGGCGGCAGCGTGCGCAGGTTCCCGTTGTGTTTCTGTCCGCTAGAAGGAAGTACAGAGCGTCCCCGTCACATACACTGGGACCCTGGGCAGGTTCTGCGCACACGAGGCGCATGGTGTGGGGACACGTGGTGGCCCCACTTTATTGCCTTTTGTGGTTTCCCCAGGGCACCTTCTACACAATTAGGCAACATAAGACATGTGGCTCTTCTAGTTGGAGCAAAATAAAATACCCAGGAAGTCACGAGCCCTGGGCTGTCCGCTGCCGCGATCACCACTTGTCTTCTCAGCACGCGGGTGACAGCAAGACCCGCACTCAGGGGCAGCCGGCGGGGGAGGCAGTGGGCTTGGCACAAACAGAACACGGACGGACGGACGGCATCTACCTGCAGGAAGGGGCATGGATCTATGTTACGTGGTCACAGAGACAAGCACGACGGCCAGTCCTCTCCTGGTGGCAAAGGAAGGGCGCACGGAGCCGGGAGGCAGAGGCTCCGTGCGGTTCTCGGAGACAGGAGTCCCGCAGCCGGCGGCCCCGCCGTTCCCTCTCAGCTCGGGGTCTCTTCTCTGCGGGCGTCTCTCCTGCGCTGCGGCAGCCGTCCGGGTCCCCTGCCCGCCGGCTACACCAGGAGCCAGTGGCGAAGCTAGGAAGGAAACAGGTTTCTTCAGAAGCAAAGCAGGGGGCTACCTGGTTCCAGGCGGCTCCCGCTGCCGACCCGACAAGTTCCCGGAGACGCCGTGCAGCCCAGGAAGCTCAGGTCTGATGCCCATGTGAACCTTCCAGAAACCCGCCTCACGCACACACCCTTAAGTTAAATACGTAGACGCGAACGACCGTCAGCCTGTGCAGATGCCTACGAGCAGGTCTGCGGGCACAGAGCAGAGAGCACTGCTGCTGCGAGGGCCGGCCGGGAGCAGCTACCACGGCCTGGGGGCAGGGGCACATCTGAGGCAGGACAGACGGGGGCGTGGGGGGGGTGCCGGCAGACCAGGGGTGGCCCGAGGCCCCTTTCTGCTGCCTCCCTGGGGCCTCTGCTCCCACCTCAGGGCAAGGCTTGTATCTCACTTGGCATGAGCTTCCAGGCACGCCAGGGAGGCCATGCTCACCGCTCGGGGAGGTGAGCGACCAACGCGGGTGTGGAGGTCGCCGGCACCTGTGGCTGCCCCCATCTGCCACTGCCGTGCGGCTGTCGCTTCTATGGGGCTCTGAGCGCGAGCCCTACGGTCACACCAAACAGTGAGAACCAAGGGTGAACGCTTCAGACCGAGCGCCACAGGCCCTGCCCCGAAACAGCTACGCCCGGGGTGGAAGCGGTCCGATCCCCTGCGGCCAGCACACGGCTGCCCCGGTCTCCGGGAGACCCGGGGCTGGGCTCCCCAGGGGCCGCAGCGGGCGGGCAGCCCCCGCCCAGCAGGGCCATGTAGGGCACGCAGGTGGGCCGGAGCTCCATGGGGACGCCCCACTGCAGACCGATCGAATTTCGGGAACACAGAAGTATCTCCGGACGCAAGGAGACGAGGGGGCAGGGGGCACGCGGAAGACCCGGACCAGAGCAGGAGAGCGTTTGCCTTGGGGGTGGGTGGGGGAGCCTCAGGTCCGGCACGGGATCAGCGTGAACTTCTGCGCGGGCAGCGGGAACGGTGTGATTTTTAGATAAAGGACTCAAAGCGGCTGTGTGTGCACTGACAAGAAGCTGTTGCACAACGGTGCACCCGAGTCACCACCTTCACCCAACTCCTGAGAGAGTGCGAGAACCCAAGGGCAGGGCAAGTGTCGCACAGCAGAGCCCCGAGGGGAGCTGCGCAGGAGACAAGGTTGCGAGGCACGACTGCCACGTTCCCCAGACAGACAAAACACGTGGACGTGCAGACCCCGGACACAGGCACGGTCTCCAAGCGGCAGCCGAGAGGCCAGCAAGAACACACGAGAACGTGCGGTCTCACGGCGCCAGAGACAGCGGTTGAGACTCTCCTTCCTGAGAGGGACCAAATGAAGACATTTCTGGACACACAAGAGTGGGGAAGTCGATCGAGAGATCTCCTTAAAGGAAAGTCTGAAGGATGTTTGATGTTAAAGCCAGAAAATGATGCTCAGAGACGTAGATGTCAGAAAGTCGGGTGGAGAACTAAGCAGTCTCGTGCACGTTAACCCAGGGACAGAGCATAATTGTAACAGTGCCTAGTTTGTGGGTTAGAAAGGAGAAATGGAGCACTGGGCACTAACAGCGTGATCACCTGCGGGAGGAGTCCTAAGCCCTTGTGACATTCAGGACGGGGTTGAGATACGGTGTCACTTCATGCATGCAAAGGGAGGCACGTATGTCACAATTCCAAAGATAACTGTAAAGGAGTGACGTACAGGTCTGTAAGCCAGTACATGAGTCTGTAAACTCCAAACAGAGAGAAAACGTTTACAAAGTGGTGAGAAGCAAATCCCCCAAAGAGCAATCCGTAAAAAGGTAAGGAAGGAGAAAAGTACACATTAAAAATGGGGCAAACAGAGTTAAAAAGCATAGAATCAAGCTGAAAATAGCAATAATCACAACAGACGTAAAGGGACTCATCTTTGTCAGTACAAAGTCCCAGGCGTGTACCAGCTCTGCCGAAGAGGGCTGCGTTCTGAGATCGTGGCAAAGGCGAACACGGAAACACTGTAGAAGGTGCTTCTGGCAAGCTCAGGGGGTGTCACCTGCTGCAAGTACCGTGCCAGACCAGAGGACTGCCAGCGCAAGAGCAGCGCGAGGGAGAGCCGCTGTGTGAGGTCCCAGGGGAGACGCGGCCATCCCAGACGGGTGGTCATCCCGGAAAGCAGCCGCACCATATATAAAGCAAAAAACTGGGGGGGTGATGGGGGAGTACCTGGACAAGTTCGCGACAACCTGCAAACCCCTCCCAGTTCTCACCGGAAGCAGAGCTGAAGTCAGTGACGCGCTGCTCCATCTGAGCGGCAAGGCCACCAGCGCAACGTGACAGGCGCATGGAGGAGCGTGTCATCAAGTACAGGCCACACGCGCGTCCACAGAAGTGCGTCCCGTCTGCCATGGTGGGTCAGGGGCTCTGCCACTCCGAAGTCCTCATGTGCCCCCAAGAGCAGGTGACCCGATGCAATCATAGCAGACACTGATCCACCAAACATCCACGAAACATCCCCATAGATTTCGGGATTTGCAAGCAAACTTCAAGCAACTCACGGGTGGACGAAATCACATGAAAACTAAAATACCCTTAACACCAAAGCATAAGGACAAGGCTGTGCTAAGTGTGGCCGCTGCGCCCCAGACAAGGCCTTGAGAGCTTCTACTGGGAAAGAAGAGAGCTTGAGAACGAGAGGCCTAAGCTCTCATTTGGGCAGTTAGCGTAAGTACAAGCGAGGAGATCCAAGGAAGGCTTGGACCCAATCCCACCACAGGCCTGGTGAGACCTGCACCCTCTCCCACTGGAGGTCCCTGGCCTCCCGGCTCTCTGCAGCCCCCACCCCAACAGACTGCAGCAGCCTGAGTGACCCCTGGGGCCAGGGTCTGACAGAGCACCCCAGCACCCCAACCCCGTGAGGGCAAGGCGCAGAGCTGTTTCGGGCCCTCTCCTCCGCTTCAAGCCTCTCCCCCTTCTGCTTCCTCTTTCTCCCAAGCTTTCTCATTCTGCCTACTGTGTGCCCCCCATCCGTTCAGGGGTCCCCGGAGGGTGGCCCCAGGCGGCCCCTGGGACAGGCGCACAAGCATTCTCCTGCCTTCCCCAGCGCAGCCATGTGGCCCGCAGGGGCCCACGGCCTAGGGGCTTGGGTCAGGCCTCTGAGTCCGGTCGGTCCGCACTCACCCTGAACTGACGCACCTCCCCGCTGTCCACCAGCTCCCGCTCCTGCTCCGGGGTGATGGCGTAGGCCAGTTTCTGGAAGAGAAGGACAGGCCGCGGGCAGCAGTGCGCTCCGCGAGGCCGGGCCCCTGCTGACGGCGGTCAGAAGCTGGGGGCAGGGCTGGGCCTCCCCAAACCTTGCGGCCGAGCTCAGCGCAGGGAGGACAAGCCGCTGTCCCTGCGGCACGCTTGCCCCGGCTCTGAGCAAGGGTGCCCGGCACGCAGGCCCCCGGGAGTCTCGAGGCCAGGGGACCCTGGGGCGGGGGGCTGGCTTAGAGTCCGGCCCCTCGGGCTGCAGGCCGCGCCTCCTGTCCCCCCACCCCAGGGGCCTCGGCTGGGCCCTGCGGCCATGGAGAGGCGTGGGAGGGGGGTCCCCACTGCGTGGTGCGGCCTGCTTTGCGGGGGCTCCCCCCGTCCCGCCTTCCCTGGAGCCCCTGGGACCCCGCCGGCCCAGGCCCGGCCTGACCGCCGAGCACCGCGGGGTGCGGGGGAGCCGCGGGTGCCGCCCGGGACCAGGGTGCGGTCCCGGGAAACACGGGGGTGTGCGGGGCGCTCCTTCCAGGGAGGCCGGTGCGGGGGGGGGGGGGGAGAAGCGGTGTCCTGGGGACCGGCCCCCGCCGCCCCCGTCCACGCGGCCTCGCCCGCGCCGCTGCCCGCCCGCCGCAGCCGGAGGAGCACGCGTGAGCGCAGACGGGCAGGCGCGCACGGCCTCGCGCGGGAGGACGCGCACGCAGGCCCCGCCAGGCCCGGCCCGGCCCGGCCCGCCCCGGCCCGGCCCGGCCCGCCCCTGCCGCCGGCCCCTGCTCCACCGCGGCCGCTGCCCCCGCCGGCCCTCCCCGCCGGTCCGAGCCGCGTGGGCGCCCGCCCGCCTGCGCTGCGGGGTCCCGGCGGCCGGGGCGGGGCAGGCCCGCGCACGCACCTCCCGCAGGGAGCCGGGCAGGCTGCAGAACTTGTAGGCGGCGTAGATGGGCACCATGGACATGGACGACGTGGCGATGGCCCAGCCCAGCGCGTTGGCCCACTCGGGGAAGACGTAGGCTCCGTAGTGCGGGGGCCTGAAGGTCACGATGCTCACCACGACCACAAACTGTAACCGAGGGCGGAGGGCGGCTCTCAGCGGCGGGCAGATGGGACCCGGCGCCCGGTTCGCCCGGAGGGTCTCCCCGACGCGGCCCGCTCTGGGCTCCGCGTCCTGCAGGCGGGGCCGGGGATGCCCATGGCCCACGCCCAGCCCCGTGTACGGTGCCTCCCGGGAGGTCATCCCGGGGAGACCCCGCCTGGCTTCTCCGACGTCCACACCAGCCCCTCATCCCTCCGAGCACAGCGGGCCTGGACGTGCTGGAGGCAGGCCCCAGGCGTGGGGTGGGCCTCGGGAGCACCCGAGTGTCCGGGCTCAGCTCAGGGAGACACTGCGGGTCATGGCAGCCGCGGGGCTCCGGCTCCCTCCCCCCCTGCCTGCCTGCCTCTCTGTCTCTGTGTCTGCTTCTCCATCTGTCTCTGTCTCTCCGTCTCTCTGTCTCGTTGGTCTCCATCTCTGTCTGTCTCCATCTCTGTCTCTGTCTCTGTCTCTGCCTCTCACTAGCTGGCAGGCGCAGGACAGCAAACCCCTCATCTGTTGCTGGTCCCAGACATGCCGGGGGTCAGGGAGACGTGCATCTCTGTGAGTAGCTCCTGCAGCTCTCTGCTCAGAGCAGGACAGTCCTTGAACGGCCCCTGGGGTCACCTGTCCAGATTGGGCAGGACACATCAGGCTCTGTGAGCCACACGAGGACAGTGTCTGCTGATGTCGGCGGGAAGCAGCTGTGGGCCATGGTAAGGGGATCTGAGTGGCCCTGTTCTAATGAGGCCGGTGGCCGGCAGCCTTGGCCCAGGGGAGAAGCCCATGGCCCCAAGGAGAAGCGCCAGGTGGCTAGCAGACGGGCTCTCAGTGGCTGTGCTGTGACAGCATCTGAGTCACTCCTGTTTTTGTCATTCGAGTCCTCAAGCCCCCCTGCCCCTAGAAGTCTCAATTCCATGACTGTCCTCAGGGGAGGAGCCAGCCACTGGCCGCTGGCCATGCTCAGCTCTGGCCTCCCTCCGTGGCAGAGCTGTGAGGCATGGGGTAGAATCCCCGCGGGTCCCCTGTGAGGTTTCTCAGCAGGTCCAGAGGGTGGGGGCCACCTTCCCGGGACCACGGAGGATTGTAAGGGACAGCCCCCTCCCCAGCCGCACAGGAGCAGAGAGCCCGGTGTGTGCGGCCTCGGGGGACCTGGGTGGTCGGGGGGTACTTACCAGGAGGAAGCAGGGGCTGACAAACTTCCAGCACAGCCTCCAGTACAGGCTGGGCCGCTGCCCGGTCATCTGCTTGATGTCCTCGCTGAACTGCCTCACGCCTGCGGTGCAGGAGCCGCGCGGCCAGTCAGGACGGTGCCCAGCCCACCCCGGGTCCTCCCCTACTTCCTGTAGCTCCTCCCCGCCAGACCTCCCTGGGGGCCTGCTGGCCGGGTCCCCATGCGTGTTCACTGCGGCCACACCTCAACTGTCATGTGCCCCCAGCGCCCTGCCCTCTCTCCCTCCTCCTCCTCCCACAGCCCTTCCTGTCATGCCCTGGGCTGTCCTGTCTCCCCTCCGCCGGAACTACTGTTTTTTCTCTTTAAAAAAATTCTGGTGAAATGCACATGACATACAAAGTTACCATTTGAGCCATTTTTACGTGTGGTGCTCAGAGGCACCGACTCATACTGCTGTACGACCGTCACCACCATGGGCCGGTCCTGGCTAGAACCGTACAGAAGCGTCATCACTGGGCAGCGCTGACACTCCCCTCCCCCGCCCCGCTGCGGCCGCAGTCACACCAGCACACCACACTGTCACATTCTGTCTCCCGGGCGTGCAGTCCTATGGGGTTTGTCCTGTTACGACTGGCTTATCTCACTCAGCATGGTGTTCTCAAGACTCCCCTGTGTCCTGGCAGGTGTCAGAGTGTCCTTCCTTTCAAGGCTGGACAGTGTTCCAGGCTGGACTTGGCATTGGTACTTCTGAAGGAGAGCTACTTCTAGAAGCTCAGTGTACTGGCCCTTGCTCTAGGACATCTCACCGGTGATTTCTCCCACTACAAGTCTGGCCTGGCTTCGGCTCAGACGACTACAGCTGGTCCACTGAGCCCTGGGTGAGTCTTGCGGGTGTCACACTGGGGACCCGTCAGGAAGACCCTTCTATTCAGGATTCCCTCTGTGCACATCAACCCCATCATCGGAACCCTGGACATGGAGATGGACCAGGGGCGCACTAGAAGGGAGAAGGGTGAACCCAAGGCCAGCCCCTGGACCCCTCTGGACTCGGCCCCACGAGCAGTCAGGGCAGTCCACGGCCCCTCTGGGCGCTGGGCTGTTGGCTCGAAGACCATCAGGGACCCTTGGTGCACAGGGAGCCTGACACACTCTGATGCATCGTGCAAGAAACACAGACTGCGTTTGGGTCAGGGATGGGAATGGCCATTTGGGGAAATGATGTGGCCTCCGTCCCCCGAGGGTCTGGGGAGCGGCGGTCGCCGGCGTCTCCCACCAGTGCCAGGCTCATGACCGAGGGACGCATTTGGGGCACGTCCTCTCTTTCACTGGGGGGTTTCCTTTGGGGACAGGGGAGAGAGCCCCATTCTAAAGGATCAAGTATTAATTCCAGGTGCTAATAAAAGCACAGAATGCAATATCTCCCTTTCCTGTACAAAAGAAACTAGAATTGAAAATCTGTTCCAAAAACACGAGCTGTATGTCAGGGCAGCCTCTCGAAGCTGACATGCTTCTTCAGGCCACGTTGCCCATGGCCCCGAGGCAGAGGCCGTGCGTCCGGCATGACACTAGGGTTCCCACGGGGGGGTGGGGGACCCGGCACAGCACAGCAGGCTGTGAGCTCTGGGCCGGGGCTCCCAGCCAGGGAGGGGTGCGCCCGTTCCCAGAGCTGTCCCTGCCGGCTGTCCGGAGGGGCCGGGGCCGGTGCTCTCTCCTTGCGGCGCAGCGGGTCAGCACGCGGGGAAGGAACAGGGCCTTCTCCAGCTCAGGGGCCCACGGCAGTCACAGTACCCAGGACGACTTGGGGGCACAGAATGGCCCCCAAGTGGCCCCTAGTGGCGGCAGGCGGCCCCGTCTAGCCTGGGAGCTGGCCACCCGCCAGAGGAGTTCCGCGTTCTAACTCAGGAGCCAGCGGTGGCGGAGACAGCAGAGGCTCTGCCCCTGTGAGGAGCTGGCGTGTGAGCCGAGGCGCCGTGAAGTGTGCCAATCCGCCTCCGCCTTGTGAACTGCGTTGCTGGTCCTGGTCCCCAATGAGGAACAGGCCTGTTTCCGGGTGGACGGCAGGGACCTCCCCTCCACTGGCCTCCATGAGCCATTCTCCCACAGCGACCACGAGGCCGTGGGCCCGGCACAATCGGGTGGCTACACGGAACAGTGCTGACCAGGGTAAGCATCTTGGCATGCCCTGGCTAACTGTGCTCATTGACGCGGTGAAGCAGACCCTCTCCAGCCTCCTGTCCTTGCGGTGCCGTGGCAGCCACCGCTCGAAGCTTCCCGGAGCCGACGCGTCAGGAAGGAGACAGCACAGGGACCGCGCAAGGACGCTACCGATTGGTCACAGCGACGGCACCGCGGCTGGGTCTGCTCCCTGTGGACGCACCCCGGCCCCAGAGAGCCACTTCGCCCTTACCGTAGAACCAGGCCACCCCGATGGCCTCGACGAGCACTCCGAAGAGGATGGACGTGCCGGCCGCAAAGTGGTCCAGCAGCGTGAAGACATAGATGCCGCCCTGGAAGAGGGGGTGCCCGCTGAACTCGGGGTGCTGGGCACAGCATGCCTCCCTGGGGAGCCCAGAGAGATGCTCTCCCCAAGGAGACGCCAGGCCCAGTTTAAACTGGACCCAGTTCACAGACATAGTCTATCTTACTCCCCATAGAGTCCGATAGGAGCCGCCGGAATTCAGTCCACACCCAGCTTCTCACAGATGTGCCTTTTGCACGGGAATGGGAAGGGCCTCTCCTGTCCCCCCCCCCCCTCACCCCCGCACTCCGGCTGCAACCAGAGGTGAAAGCAATAAAAATTGGAGCAGCCAAACTTGGGAGTGACTCTGTGGGAGGGAAGGTGGCCCAGCCCTTCTCCTCAGGGTCAGGGGCTGGCCCCACAGACCCAACAGGGAGGTGCTCAGCCCAGGCTGCTTCCAAGGGGGCTGTCCGGGAGCAAAAGGACCATGGACCATGGCTATGCCACATGTGGCCACAGCTGCTCCTGGTGACCACGGCTACCCTGTGCGACCACACAGTCCCACACGCGACCACGGCGACCCACACAGCATTAGCATATCACTGGCATATCATTAGCATGTCATTAGCATGTCATTACAAGTCACAGTCCGCTGCGCTCAGTGCCGGCCGGGCTGCCCGACCCAAATGCTGCCGCGACCTCGCCCGGCGCAGCGAGTGCTGGTACGTACGTTGGTGACGCAGAAGAGCGAGAGGAGGAAGGTGGCCAGGACGACGAAGAGGGTGAAGAGCTCCCGGTGCCGGCGCAGCAGCTGGAACTCGTCGACCAGCCCGGTGATCACCGACTCCATTCCGCCCATCTGCGGCCAACAGAGCAGGGGCGCTGCGGGGCGGGGCGCGCTTTGTGTCCGGCCCAGTGGCCTGACAGCCTGGGCATGGACGCGAGTGGGGGCCGCACGGCGTCTGGGGCATAGGGGCCCTGCGTGCAAGCCCTCGGCCACTGGAGCAGGGACCCGGGGTGGATGCCATCCCCGACAGGATGTGCTCAGCAGCCCTGCAGCCCACGTCAGTAACGTGGCACAAAACCCCGGCCCGCCACCCCCAAACGCAGCAGCGCCTTTGTCTGCTCTTGGGGAGGACCTGGCAGGGCCCTGGGCGCAGCCTTCCTGACTCTGAGTGTTGCCGCGAGGGGTCCTCCACGCCTCCTGCCCTGCGTGGTGACCCTCCTTGCCCTCCTCCTCTAGGACGTGCTGTTCGTGGGACTCATCCCAGGCAGATGTGTGGTCCAGGGCCACGCCCCCCAGCAGCCGTTGACCAGGCTGCCTGGGAGATGAGAGCCAAGGACCAGGGCGTGGGATGTGTGGTTCTCTACACTTTCCGGGAAGCTCCGGGGGACAGGGTACCCATGGACACTCACGGGGGCCCTGAGGTCTCAGCTGTTGGTCCTGAGCAGGCGGTGGGGGCCCAGGAGTCCGAGGAAGCCCGCATTCTGCTTCCCCAGCTCACTGCCCCACAGTCAGGCACATGCGCCGGGAGCACACGCACACCCAGAGGGCCGCGCCCGGGATACTCAGTGGGCGGGGCTTGGGCTGCGGCCGGAGCCTTTGCTGGCCCGCTGTGGGCGCAGCCGTCCCTCCTGGGGGCTCTGGGGTCAAGGAAAGCCGGAGGGACTGGCCCTGGCTCTGGGCAGTCCTCACCACGTTCCCTGCGCTGCCCTCCCACTACTGGCCTGTGTGCGCATGTCAGGGTCTGTGGTGACCTGGGCAGAGGGCACGGTGGCTGCCCCGAGGGAAGAAAGAGGGTTTGGTCCAACACCCCACCCAGGGAGGGCCCCGAGCACTCGTGGGGCCCCTCCTCCCACCATGCGGGCCCCCCGCCCTTGGGGTCGCCTGGGTTTGCCTGCCCCGTGAGGATGGTGGGGAGGGGCGAGGCCATTCTGCACAGGCCCCCTGGTGTGCGAGGTGCCAAGGTCACTCACGGCGCTGTCGATCCCCAGGGTGAGCAGCATGATGAAGAAAATGACGGCCCAGGCCGAGGACAGCGGGAGCGTGGCCAGCGCCTCTGGGTAGATGATGAAGATCAGCCCGGGCCCTGCAGACGGGTCGTCCTGTTACCGCCGCCCACAGCCTCCACTCCCCGCACTCCCCGTGGGGAGATGACCATCCCCTGCCGGCGCCTGCCCTCCTGGAGGAGTCCTCTCTCCGGGGAACGCAGGGGACACCGGGCCCGGGACTCCAGGTAATGGAAAGCTGATGTCAGCTGGAGGCCCGCACCTTGTTTCTCTGGGCCCTTCTGGTCTGTGTAGGGCTGTGGGGGCCGGGGGTGGTGGGGGTGGAACCAACCCAGAGGAGGGCGGTGGGGGGGGCACCTGCCCGCCACCCTGGACAACCTCCCGCAGACCTCCTGGTCTGTTCTCTGCACGTGATAGACACACGCGTGCGCCCACACACGTACACACGCGCGCACACAGGCTGACACGTGTACACATCTGTGCGGACACATGCACGCACACACGCACTGAGGTGCACTTAGCAATCCGTGAATATTTTTCCGTGCCAGTAATTACTCTGCGTCTGATCTTTAAGAACCACATGAAGAACACGGAAATGCTCGGCTCCGCGAGTGCGGGAAAGGGGCAGGTTTCTGTGCATGCGGCCGCTCCCTGGGACCATTTCCTGCTGGGACACGGGGAACAGGGCCGCTGCGTGGAAGACAGGCACGCTGAAAGGTGCGCCGCTCCTCGCCCTGCCGTGGGGTCTGGGTGGGCTCGGGGGCCGTGGGCCGGAGGGGGCGAGGGGGTGGGGCTGAAGGCCGTGCGGGCCTCCGCCGGACTCGCGGCCATTTGGCTGTGATGACCCCAAAGCAAAAACATTCCCACCGGAAGCTGGAATCCGTCTCAGGGTCACTTTTAAAAGATGGGCCTGCGTAAGTCACTCGCACGGCCTCCCCCGCCGTTACGCACGAGGACGGAGCTTCCCCAACCTCTCTGCACTCAGTGGGGCCGCGGCGGGAGCCAGTCAGTGGGATCGGGGCTTTGAGGGATCTTTGCAGAGAGCAGAGCAGAGCCCCGGGGCCGAGCTCAGGCCTGGGCTCTCCGCAGTTCCTGCCCACAGGCAAGGGGCACCGTCCCCGCACGTTCCGGACGGTCCGAAGCCTCGCTGCCACGAGCCGCAGACCCGGGAAGAGGCGGGTCGGCTCCCTGGAACGTGAGGTCAGTGTCCTCGCCCTTCAGTTCCGTACCTGAGCTAACATTTCACCCTGTTTTCTTGAGAATTAGAGCTGTAAATGACATTTACTTTACTGGTCGCGGAAATGCACAGAAGACGCTCACTCCACTTCCAGGGCTAATAGAGTTTTCGTAAGCCGCTGCTATTTATCGTAAAAAAGGGCAGAAGCACGGGAAATGCATAAATGCAGCAGCGAGTAAATTTCACTGCTCTGTATTTATTTGCTTTATGTTCCCATTCTCCTGCTTTTATTGGATTTTTTTCCTGGAGGCAAGAATGCGGACTTAGGAAGCACACGCGCCCAGCCCCTGCTTTCCCCACCAGTCCCGGGGGGCTGGACCTCTGCTTCCTACTTCCAAAGTGGGGTCCAAAGGCTCAGCGCGCAAGAGCCAAGAGTCACATGGAGGCTACGGGCGGTGCGCACGGGCCGGGCGGCCCGCTCCTCCCCTCGGCCCCTCGCTGAGCAGCCGGCTGGCCCCCACTCAGAAGTAAAAAGACTCAGGAGGAGATGAGTCAGTGACACCCACGTGGGCTCTCCTGAGCCTGAGGCAGCCCCAGGAGACGAGGGGCCTTTTCAGCGAGAGTGGGGGATCGAGGACAGACTCAGGGGAAGAGCCCTCCCTGCCTACCCCCAGAAGGATCTGACGCAGGCCGGGGCTTGCGGTGATCCCAGGAGACCCCGGGGTCCTGGACTGGCCCAGTGCCACGGCGTTCCTCCCACGCACGAGGACCGAGCAGCCCCACGAGCACCCAAGGGGCCCCCTCCGCAGCCCACGCCTACACCTGGCCTCCTCCCAGGGCCCAGCCTGCTCGCTGGGTCTCCTGTGCCCACTACCCCCTGCCCGCTTCTGCACGCAGACAGCTGGTGTGTGCGGCTGGCTGGGCGAGCGGGCTGGGAACAAGGGTCTCTGTTGTCCGCGTGCCCACGATGCTGTGATTCCTCTGGTTATTACCAAAGCCCACCTATGTATGTTGTGATCCTGGGGGTTTGGAGGGAAAAGCTTTGGCGCTGATGAAGGGCTTGGGTGCAAATCCACCGGGTTCCTCCCCGGCCTGCCGGCTGCGCGGCTCGGAAGTGGTCAGGGCTCCCACCCCTGAGCTCTGTGGGCCCCTTCCCCAGTGTATACAAAGACAAGGCCTACCCTGAGGCT
This sequence comes from Mustela nigripes, assembly GCF_022355385.1. Classification (NCBI taxonomy): domain Eukaryota; kingdom Metazoa; phylum Chordata; class Mammalia; order Carnivora; family Mustelidae; genus Mustela; species Mustela nigripes. The sequence continues at coordinate 761,479 of NC_081568.1, forward strand.
GCGAACCACAGCCGGTTCTGCAGCCCCAGGGTCTCTGCACGGAGCTGGTGGCTAGCGGGGCAGGGGTGCGGTCTGTCGCTGCCCTGGGGGCTGTGTCCTTCTGCGCACCCCTGCCCCGAACATGTGTGACTCGGACTCAGGGCCCGCACGCCTCCCTCCTACTGTGTGGGGAGAACACTCGGGGGGACCGGGTGCACATGGCTGGGCGGGCGGCGGCCTGCCGGGGGGACTCACCGTCCTTGGCCACGTCTCCGACGGGCACGCTGTGCTTCTGGGCCATGTACCCCAGGAAGGAGAAGACCACGAAGCCGGAGGAGAAGCTCGTCAGGGAGTTGACAGACGTGGTGATGACCGCGTCTCTGGGAAACAAGACACACGTCCCAGCCCCGGGCTGCAGGAGGGGTCACTCCCTCCCTTTGTGCTAGATGCACCCCATCTGGGGTCTGGCGGGCTTTGGAGGGGGCTCTTCCGGGGGCTCCCTGGCTCCTCCCGTGGGCGGCACTGCAGACAGGCCGGTGCCCAGGGTGGCAGGGCCCCCATCAGAGTGGCTCTAGGCTCTGGGTGTGTGCAGGCTTTGGCCCAGGCGGACCCCATGGTGGCCAACCACGCGCGTCTGCCCAGGAGCCAAGAAGCTTCTGACACCAGGACTCGGTGCAAAGGTGAGATGGTCCGCGGCGGCCGCATGAGGGCCCTGGGCGGGCGAACAGAAACCAACGGGGCCCCCACCCACGCTCAGCCCGGGATGTCTGGCAGGGTGTCTAGATGGCTTGCGCGGACCTGGGAGAAATGAGGTTTTGGGGATGTCTGGTGGGTCCCCGATGCTATGGGTCTGTGTGTTCCTGGCCTGGGGGACCCCACGCGGAAGGCTGAGAACTCAGAGGGCCAGAGGGAAGTCGAGGTGGGGGAGCAGGGCTGCTGGAGTGGAAGGACATCTGCCGAGCGCCCAGACCCTGGGGGGACTCAGGCAGAGGCCGCCCCCCGCGTGGGGTGCCCACTCTGCTACGCATGCTTTGTATTTTTACTGCATTTTCTGTCCTCGTGATGTGAAGGAAATAAACACAAGACCATAAAGGTCAGAGAAAGCGGGTCCCAGATGGACTCACTTTTGTTTTTAGATGGACTTTGGCTGCAGGTCAGCCTGCCGTGGAGCCCAGTGCTTTAGGCACCAGGACGCAGCAGCAGCTGGGGCCTGGCAGCGGTTGGAGGAGGGGGCAGAGGCCGGGGCCCTTGGTGGTGACTCTGGGAGCTGGTGAACACCTTCATCTGTTCTAGTACTTTCCTTAGGGCAAGTTGCCTGTAGCTTCCACGGTCCGGCTCAGAGGCCCCATGAGCATGGCGTGTCCCCCTCCCTGTCTCTGGGGACATGTCTTGTCAGAAGTCAGTGGCCTGGCAGACCCTGCGATGGGACTTACCGGTAGCAGTTGTTGGTGAATTTATTGTAGCTGGAGAAGGCGATGAGCACCCCGAACCCAACGCCCAGTGAGAAACACACCTGGGTGGCGGCGTCTATCCACACCTGTGCGGAACCAGACAAGAGAGGTGACCGCGGGGGTGCGCGGGGCCTGGGACACCAGCTGTCGCAGGGCCACCGAGAGCTCCACGGGACAGAGGGGAGCTGACACACAAGATAGTCATCAACGAGCCGTCTCAGCCACGCGATCGGGGCAAATGCCGTCTCGGGGATTGCGCCCGCCGCGTCCCCGGCCCGAGAAAGGCTCACGGAGGGGCGCTGTCTGGGTGCTTCATGGGGATTTCTCCTGAACGGCAGCACCGCTCTGCGCACGGCCAGACCTGTAGGTCACGTATGATGATGCTACGGACGTGGCCGCCTTGGCCAGACGTGCCCACGGATGTCTGCATCTTTCCCATGGTGTTTAAAGCCACGGGCTCATGGTACGCACACGGTGACACCCACGGAGAGGCCGTGAAGCCCAGACAGCACGTGTGCTCGCCCAGGGCAGCGCAGCTGGGGCGCACGCCTGCCGAGTGTAAGCCCGAGGCTCCTAGTGGCACCAACGTGGTATTTTTTAAAAGCCACAACTGTTCCCGTCAGGGTGATGCAGAGACCACCCGGGGATGGGGGCACTGCCTCACCCCTACACAGCCCCCGGTCGGGGTGGAAAGCAGCTGAACCCCCCTCACCCCCGGCATCACCCCCAGGAGGACCACACCTGCTATCTGAGGGCTCTGGGAGCTGGCTGGCCCTGGGGACTGCCCCCGAGCGTCCAGACAGCCCACGGTGCAGGCCTGTGGGTGAGAGCCCTCAGGCCGTGACAGCAGAGCTCGGCTGGGAATGCCCCAGGGTGACTGGCCTCAGTATGACCTCATGAGGGAGCCCGACAGGATGCAGCAGAGGAGGTGGAGCCCAGGGCTGCTGGGCCGTGCCACCTGCCCACAGACCAGGGCCAGCCGAGCCTCTGTCCTTCAGGCAGCCTGCCCGGGGTCTCGGGATCACCCCGCTGTCAGGGACAGTGTGTTCCAGGCAGCGGGCTAGGACTCGGCGTGCAGCCTCGAGTCGCTGAGGGGCGAGTGGGCCAAGGGGCCTCAGCTCTGCCGTCCCGCTTGCGCTGGCCATCAGTCGGCTCGCTTGGCCAACGCAGGCAGGGGCCGTAGTCCTGGGAGAGCCCTGCCCCTGCTTTGTGCCTGGCCCTCGCCAAGTCAGTGCCCACCCCTGAGACTTTGCACATGTGACGCCCCCTCTGAGATGTGCCTCCCGGACAAGTGTCTGGGCCGTTGCTCACTGCTGCCCTGAGGACCCAGCTCTGGACCCGGTCTGGGGCCCATCCTGGAACCTACCTGGTAGCCTCTCTGGGCCCACCTGGAACCGCCTTCCTCCACCCCTGGACCCATCCTCTCCTGCTGGAACGGGAGCTCTCCAGGATGGGACTCTGTCCCACCCTGTGCGACTGCCCCAAGGGCTGCAGAACCAGGGTCTGGATGCCATCTAAGGAGGCTGACCCCTGGGGGGAACCCTTGTCCATACAGGGGTCCAGAAATGGATCCCCAGGACGCAGGGAAGCCTCTGTGTCAGAACAGAGCAAGGTCCAGAGTGCCAGGAATGTGGGAAGAGATGCAGCAGATGTCCCTTCTGTCCTGTCTGCTCTGGAAGGGCCCCTGTGTGGCACCTCTGCTCCTGACCTGTCCTAGACCAGTGGGGATGAAGGCCAGGCGTCCTGCCTGCGGCAGGCTCCATCAGGTCACTCCAGACTGAACCCCAGGGGATGGGTGAGGGTCAGGCCTGGGATAGGGCTGGGGAGCCCTTGATTTGATCAGGGCCAGCTCCTGCAGCTGTGTCCCTGGGGGCATCTGGGGTGCCTTCCTCCAACAGTTAAGCCCCAGAGAAGGATGCCTAGGGCCACTTGATCTCTGAATGGGGCCACCAAGAGTCTGCAGGGTGGAAGTATGGGCAGCACCTGGGCCAGGAGGAACCCCGGGGGGACACCCCAGGATGACCACCAAGCCAGTGAGGCCCCACCCCTGCCCTATCCAAAGGTCAGCCAGGACCCTGCAGCAGGACAAGGAATGGCTCCACCCTCTGGACGGGGGGTCACATGGGCCTGTCCCTTTGGGACCTCAGGCTCACTGGAGCCCAGGGGTTGTAGGCCTGCTCTGTCCTGGTCTATGCCCCTTCCTAGCCCCGAGCTAACAGGTGGTTGGAGAGGACGAGACACACTGGTTTGTCGAAGATATCCGTCATCAGCCTCCCATTGGCCATGGGTTCATCCATCACCTACCTATGCACATAGTTATCCAACTGTCTGTCATCTGTCCATCCGTCTATCATCTATGCATCTGTCTGTCCATCCGTCATCTGTCTGTCCACCCGTCTATCATCTATGCATCTGTCTGTCCATCTGTCATTCACCCACCCACACATCCATCCATCATCTGTGTATGCAGCCATCTATCCATCCGTCCATCCATCATCTATCCATCACCCATCTGTCTGTCCATCTGTCCATCCATCCATCATCTGTCTATCCATCATCATCTATGTATTCACCCATCTATCGTCTATCTGTCCATCTGTCTGTCCATCCATCCATTATCTATCTCTGTGCACCTATTGTCTTCCACCTTCTACCTACCCTCTATCGTCTGTCTAATGTCCAACAACCTCTCGTCTGTCATTTACTCTTCTCTGCTTCACACGTGAGCATCTTTGCGCACACACGGGCACCGGTCTAGCTTCCTCCTGTGCGCTGCCTGGTTTTCCTGCCCAAGCACTAGCTTCCTTATGTTGCCCTCCTGTTATTTTCTTTGATTTCCTCACCACGGCCTCTGGCCACTGACCCCACAGCCACTCCCCCTGCAGGCATATCTGCGCAGCCCTTGGCTTCCTGGCGCATGGCCACTGTCTTCCCTTGCTGATGCAGAGCGTGCGTCTGCTGCTCTCTTGGCCTCATTGCCTGTCCTTGCAGGGACTACCCAGTGCCATTTCCCTGTCTTTGTCCATGGGTGCCTACTTCTGCTGCTCCCCGACTCCTGGGGACTTCCTGGGGCTTACAAGCCACACCTGTCTCCCCTTCTATCTGTTCCTACTCATTTCCACTTCAGGGCGGTGCCTTCCTGCGTCCTGGCGGGTGCCACAACGGACTCCCCCACACCTAGTGGCACCGGGTAATGATCCTGCAAACATCCCCCTGCCCCCAGCTTTGTGCCCCCCACACCGCAGCGACCCTTCCCCATTATGTCCCATGGCCCTGCCACAGTGAGTCCCCTGGGTAGCCCACCATCCGCCAAAATCGAGGGCACCTGCGTTTTCCGTGACCTCCTGAGAATGCTGCTTCCGGCCAACGGTCACTCACATTTCTGGGCTGTTTCCCTAAAATGCTGCTGCCCCTTCTCTCCCCCTCTCTTGGGAGACCTCTGTCTGTCCCATGGCCTGGCCAAGCCCCCTCTCTTCCATAGGCTGTCTCTGAGAATTGTGGTACAGAGTGATTGTTCTTTGTCGAAGCAGCGTGTGGCCCACCTGCAGACGGAGTGTTTGCTGTGAGTGAGTTAACTCCCTCCCTCGCGCCATGGGCGCCATGAGCGTCTCACCAGCGAGCTTTGGCTTCCTGGGGAGGGAGCCCTGGTTCACGCAACCACGATGAACCAGACCTGCGCTTAGACCTGCGCTCCGGGTGAGCGGCCACACTTCCTGGCACAGGCCGGGCAGCCCAACGGCGCTCATCAGAGGAAGCTGAGACGGTTCCTCCGGGAAGAGGGATGGGCGGAGGGAAAGACGCCCACTGGACGCAGCCTTCCGGTCTGCTCTCACGGGAACAGAGCAGGGCTCTCCTGCCTTAACTTTCTCATTTGGTCCACTCAGCGCCCGGCTATGCCCACGTCACCCGACGGTGAGCCCTGCTTGGTGGGGTCCCGCATGCAGCCGCTCTGGCCGGGCCACCTACATGTGCCACATCTACAGGCTGAGTCAGAAATTCCGGCCCCGCTCCTGCTTCCGGGATCTCCTGAGCCTGCCCCAGAACACAGCAGTCCCATGGTGTGGAGCCTGCCCGTGTGTGTGGCCCGGTGGGCTGTGGGCGGAGGGCATACTCACAGAAGACTCGCAGAGCCGACGGAAGTCTACGCTCAGGTACGCTCTGATGCCATCGATGGCCCCAGGGAGAGTGATTCCTCGCAGAAGCAGGGCGAAGAGGACCACGTACGGCATGGTGGCCGTGACCCACACAACCTGGGAGAGCACAGCATCATCAGGCGGCACCAGCCACCTGCCGGCAGGGCGGCTTCACGGTCACCCTGGTGGGTGGCCTTTTGCCGGGAAGCCCATCATCCCAAACATTTGCAGGGTGCTGGCTCAGCAAAGTCCCTGCAGAGGGTGTTGCTGCTCTCCATCCCGAAACTTTCCCAGGGACTGAAATGGGACAGATAATCTGGCAAAGAAGGGACATTCTTCTGCATTTGGTCTGCAGCAGTGGGCGGGGAAGGGGGTGCTGAGCTCCTGAGGAGTGAGACGGACTGAATTTCACGGGTTGTGCAAATACACACCCATGTGGTGTGTAAACGGTGGGCCCTGGGCTGGGGCAGGGCGTAGCCTGTCCTTACCGAGGCTCTGGGTGCTGGCCCTTCACTACCCGTATAGAGCAAGCAAGGGGCACATTTTGGTCAGAATTGCTTTGGGTGCCCAGATAAAAACCAAAATATTTTCATCAGTAAAAAACAATTTATGTTGTGCTTGTGGTCGTGCTGGAAACACCCTGCTGTGAGTGCCTTCCCTTGACACCATCATTAACCACGGCCAGTGGTCGCTCCTCAGCCTACCACGGCCCAACTCTCCACTCCCCAACCTATGACGGCGCCTGGTCCACAGCCCAGCCTACCACGGTCCCCGGTCCACTCCCCAGCCTACCACGGCGCCCGGTCCACTCCGCAGCTGGCACGGTCCACAGCCTCACCTTCCCAGAAGTCTTCACTCCCTTCCACAAGCTGAAGTAGAGCAGGATGATGACCAGCACCAGGCAGGACGTGAGCTGCCACCGGGGGGGACCCAGGTCATCGATGCCACGGCTCTCGTGGAGGTGCAGCACGCCGCGCCTGCGGAGGAGAGGGTGGGGGAGGCGGGCCTGTCAGGAGTGCCCCCCCCCCGCACCCGCCGAGAGCTGTTTGCCCAGGGCCCTTCCCTCCCCCCCACCTCGGCCAAAACCCAAAGAAGTGTGTCCCAGCCTGATGGGACTGGAGACCCCCACTCCGGAGGGTCAGGCCCACCAGCCCCAGCTGAGAGGCGGGGTCTGCACGCTCGAGGGAGCCCTCACCTCTCACCCTTAGCACCCCTGAACTCTGGAGCTGGGAGAGGAAGGGGTGCTTCCCGTCCGAAGGAAAGGAGCTTCAGGGACCGGATGCAAGGTGCCCAGGGATGCGGGCACCGTGGGGTGGGCCAGGGTCCCATGTGCAGGGCCGAGGCTGAGCAGACTCAGAGCAATAACGCAGGATGTGCCGATGCCTCTGAGGCGAAGAGCTGACGGCGCTGGCCCCCGGCCCCCGCTGCCTCAAGGCGGGTCCGCGGGTAACAGACCCAGGAGGAGTCTGCTCTGGGCTCGCTCAAGACCCGCCTCCCGGAGGGCATCCATCACGAAGACAGAACATGAGGCCATGAAGACGGAGCAGGGCGGCGGGCTGGTGGAGCACGGCCTGTGCACCCGTATCCCCGGAGATCCCTGCGACCACCTGGGGGGGCCTGGGTGCCTCCCCACATGGTGTCCCCTCGGACCCCCGACCACCTGCGGGACAGGTGGCGGCACCATCACCTGCTGCCTCACCTCCACAGTTGGGTTCTGAGTCGAAGCGGACGCCGGCTTGTGCTGCTACTCCAGGAGGTGGACGGCCCCATTATGATAGGAGCCGTCACGGCCCAGATTTGTGAGGTAAAGAAAATAATCCTGACACCCAGGTCAGAAAGCTCCAGATCCCAGAGCTCCCCACTGGCTCTAGGCATCACGGGACCATGTTGGAGGGATTCGGGTTTTCAGACTCCAGAATCAGGCTTGTGGCAGGGGAGGCGGTGACGGGCGTGAACAGAGCCAACGGCACTGTCCGAACTGTCACATCAACCTCCCTCCTTTCTAGAGTGTGGGTCACCCCCCGAGGCGACGAGAGCCCCCGCCCCCACTAGACACACGCATGCGGTGTGAGGTCAGGGACCTGGAGCCCCCAGGGCAGGAGGAGGAGGAGGCTCCTGCTGGGACAACACTCAGGCGGCTGTGCCTTGACTGTCCCGTCCAGGGCTTCACCGCCCCGCGCCTGTCCGCCCCGGGCCTGATCCCCATGGCCTGTCCTGCCCAGATCTGTCCTCCTCGGCGCTTTGTCCGCCCCGCCCGCGCCTGTCCTCCCTGGGCCCTCCTCCGGCAGCAGACTTCCCAAAGCCTCTGAGCCCCGTCTCTGTGGAGGGGTCCTCCCCTTCCATGTCCTGGTTCCCCAGCCAGACCTCGTCCCCAGCCTCCTGTCACTGACAGAAATCTCCTCAGGACGACCGTGCTGGGTGAGGCCACATGCCCAAAGGCCCTGCCACACCTTGGCCTCCTCACAAGGCCTCACACACGCGTGTGGGTCACACACCTCAGCCTGGCGGCAGGTGGCCACTTACTCATTTGTCCAGGAAAGGAGCCCAGCGGCCCGTGTAGCCTCCTAGCCGGGGGCTTTGCTCGGGCTCCACAACCCCACACACACTGCGTTCACTTGTAAACATTTCAGATCGACTCTGGGATCAGCGTGTCTGCACAGGTTCAATTCCCTCCCGAAGACGAAAACTCATCTGGCTCTGAACTTACTTGAACCTCCTCAGACAGTTTAGGGGACAGGATGCTGCAGAGGGCCACTGGCGGGGCACAGGAGCCAGCATATACTGACCCTGCCTGGGGACCGCCCCCAGGGACTACAGACAGTCACGGGCACAGAGCGGGAATGACCCAAATTAACTCAGAATGGGCAGAGGACTTAAACTTAAAAACTTATAATTGCAGGTTCTTGGAAGAAACAATAGGGGTAAACCTTTGTGACCTTGGGTTTTTCAATGGATTTTCTGATATGACAAAACAGGTAAATTGACTTCATCAAAATAAAAAAAAAATTTTTGTGCATCAAAGACACTATCAGCAGAGTAAAGAGGAAACTCACAGAATGAGAGAAAACATTTGCACATCATATATTAGACACGAGACGAATATCCAGGATAGACAGAGTTAAGACTCTCGAACAGAAAACCCCTCCAGAAAGCTCAGCTTGAAGACAGACAAAGCGGGTGCATCTGACCGGGGAGCTTCTGCACGGGGAGGGGAGCCCCCACCCAGAGGAAGTCGGCCTGCCGATGGAAGGAAACACCGGCAAGTCAGTGTCAGTATATACGAGGTTAGTATATACGAGGTTAGTATATACGAAGTTAGTATATACGAGAAACACATACAACTCCACAGCAGAAAACAAACAATCTGATTAAAAAAGGGGGGGGGGGCAGATCTGAGCAGACAGTTCTCCAGAGAAGACATGCAGCTGGCCAACAGACACAGGGCGAGAGGCTCAGTGCCCCTCACCGCCCGGGAAACGCAGCTCAAACCGCAGTGAGTTAGCCTCTCACACCTGTCAGGACAGTTTTTATAAGAAAGTCAAGAAACGACACGTGTTAGCAACAAGGTGGAGACAAGAGGCCTCCATGCACAGTAGCTGGGAATGCACACTGGTGCAGCCACCCGGGAAAACAGTATGGAATTTCCTCTAAAAATTAAAAATAGAACTGCCCCATGACCCACAATCCCACTTCTAGGTATTTATCTGAAGAAAATGAAAACACTAATTTGGATACACATTTGCACCCCGTGCTCACTGCGGCACCGTTTACCACACCAAGATGCCGAAACAGCCTGTGTCCAGGAACGGATGAACAAAATGTCCGTCCGTCCGTGGAATGTTGTTCCGCCTTAAAAGGAAGAAAACAGACCTGCTACACACCTGGAGGACATCAGGCTCAGTGACATAAGCAGACACAGAGGACAAAGGCTGGACGACTGCTCTTATACGAAGTCCCTAGAGTTATCAAACTCATCGAGTCAGAAAGTAGGACACTGGGTGCCAGGGGCCAGGCTTGGAAGGGGCGGAGAGGGAGTCAGTGCTGCACGGGAGCAGAGTTTCCATCTGGGGCACAGGAAAGTCCTGGAGACGGATGGTGGTGACGGCTGCGCAGCACCGGGAGCGTGCTTAGTGCTGCTGAACACACGTAAAAACGGTCCAAATGATACGTTTCATGTTGTGTATAATTTATCACAATTTAAAGAAATTCCCCCAAATGAAAGCAAAATATGTTTCAGGAAAACGAAAGCAGAGAAAATTCGTTGCCAGCAAGCCTACGCTGTAAGGCGTGTTAAAGGAAATTCCTCCGATGGAAGGAAATGAAGCCAAAATGGCAATCTGGGTCCACGTAAGGATGGGAGATCACCAGAAATAGCAGCCACGCAGGTAAATACACAAGTTACTCTTGTATTTCAAATTTATTTAAAATGTACCTATTTAAAGCAAGAAGAGGAGCAACATAGCACGGAGTTTATAACATCCTGGAGGGAGAAAACCCAGCCAGGGACGGGCTGGGAAAACGGAACTGTGTTGCAAGGCTCCTAAATTACATGAGCAGTGGGATGATGCCACCTGACAGTGGACGATGAGAAATTAAAGATGTGTGTTGTAAACCCTATAAATAACCACAAAAGTTACAATAAAGCTTATTAGCTAATAGCATAGTTAAAACGGGGGCCTAAAAATTACTTAATTCAAAAGGGGGGATACAGAGAGGGACAAGAAACAAAGAGATGGGACAAATAGAAAAAAGTAAGGATGAAAGACTTAAACCCGACCATCGGGTTAATTCCCGACTGGGAGCCCCAAGAACTAGCCAGACATTGTTCTGCCGAATGACGAAGCAGGGCACAGCTCCACACGGTCTACAGGAAACGCACTCACGAGACAAGCCTCATGGGTTAAAAGCACGAGGACGGGAAAGGTACCAATGCAAACACGATCCGTTGGGAGACAAGGGTGATCACTCTGCTGCCAGGCGGAGCAGTTTCAGGGTGAGGAATGTGACCAGGAGCAACATTTGGAACTGCAAAGGGGTCCGTTCAAAGACGTGAAATCCGTAAACACACACACACTCTGTAACACCACCCCAACATGCATGAATGAAGTCGACACTGATAGAGTCGGGAAGACAGAGAGGCAGATGCACAATCACAGTTGAGAGTCAATACTCCTTCTCCGCAGCGGGGGGGACAGTGGACAGTAAGGTGCGCCCACCATCCTGCACACGGGGCAGCTGCTTCCCCGTGACAGCAGAACACCTGTTCTTTGTAAGTGCGCCTGCCGTACTCCCCAGGATTAAACACAGGCCGGGCACCAAAGGTCTCAGGATGTTTTGGGGATAATGAAGCTTTACAAGTATAGTATGTCACTCAGTCTGAATTAAATCAGAAATCAATAATAGAAGCATATCTAGAAAACCTCCAAAGATTTCAAAATTAAGTGGGAAGCTCCCCAAGTCTCCCATGAGTCAAAGAGGGAATCACAAGGCAGATCAGAGAGTACCTTGAATTGAATGGAAGTGGAAACAGCACATGGAGCTTTGTGGAGGCAGCTAAAGCTGTCTCTTGGAGGCAAACGTGTAGCTTTCTAGTTTACCTTAGAAAGTAGGCAAAGGTGTGCTAAATGTCTATAGAACTGGGGGACATTTGAATTGGTTGGAGTTACATGGCCTGTTTTGGGATTTCCAAGCCCACAGGTCCTGTCCTGACTCAGCTTCACATCCGTCCAGCAAGTTCCCTGCACCATCTCTCAGCCCTGGAGCGACAGCCATGAGCCTCTGGTTTCGGCTCTGAGCCTGCCGTGTCTCCTTGTGCATGCCCACTAGGGACTGAAGTTGGGGGTGTGGGCAGGAACTGGGGCTGAGGACAGCACTTCTGCGGCAAACACCAAAGGCCCCACTTTCTCGGGTAAGACGTAACGAAAGTAGCAGTGACATCGTGCTTCTCCGTGGAACCCTTTCCAGACCTCCAAACAAAGACAGGTGGTCCCAGTGGTGTCACATGGTGCCTTTCAACCTCTCTGTGAGATTTTCATCTCAGAACTGTGAGACGTCCTCGCTGGAAACCTGAGTCCTCATTTTGTTGGTGTAATGACGGACGGAACCCAAGCCAGCCCTGAGCACCTCTGAGTTCCCCTTGGTGCGGGGGCCCTGAGCACGGACCCCCAGGCGCTTATCTGCCACTGCGTCTGCCTCTCCACTTTCTGGGACGGAGGGTCCCCGCAGACCCCTTCCCTCTGATCACAGCCAGGCTGAGTGCAGCCCAGGCCCGGTCCGGCAAGGAGGCGCCTTACACCTGGTCAACAGCAGAGCAGTGTTCTCCACCAAGAAGAGCAAACGGCTTTCTCTTCCTCCATTGTCACCTGCTCCGCACAGCAATTCCCATCCACACCCTTGAGAGCTTCCCCGAGTCTCCCTTTCTCGCAGCTGCTGTCTTTCGGGCAAATCGAGAGGGACAGATGGCAGGCGGGCTCTGCTGGCCTCTGAAACCAGCCTGTCCCTCCCGAGCGCTCCGTCTGGCTCGCGGCCCCTCCCTTCCCCTTCCCTGTCCCTCGCACACGTGCGCTCTCCTCCAGTCCCAAACCAACAACCACATCTTCCTAAACACCCCAGCACGTCCGGTGGCATGTGACCATCACCCTGCCCTGGCCACACTCTTTCTGACCACGACTCAAGGAAACCACCCGTGCTCCCGGCTGCAGCTCCAGACCCGGCAAACCTGCCTCCCACGTTCCTGCCCCTTGATGCCACTTCCCACCATGGAGACACGGCGCCCACACAGGGCACAGAAACCAAGCATTCGGATTCTCAGAGTCTGAAACATAGTGTCATTCCAGGTGCTGAGTGTCTACCGGTCCCGTGAACACCCACCACCCAACACCGAACCCCCTGCCGGCAGCGCATTGCCGGATGCTGTGACCGGGTTCGGCATCGTTTCAGGAGGGCTCCTGGGCAAGTGTCCGGATTCTGAGGGGAAACTACGCACCCACAGGGGCATCAACAGCCTTCTAGCCTCAGCCACCCAGATGGGGACAAGGGGAGGGGGCCAGGAGCCAGTTCCGAGAGGACCCAGAGAAGAATGGACTTGGGGAGAGCCACGCACCCGCAGGTCATGGAGGCCACGTGCTGTGGAGCCTGGGGGACGGGAGGGCCCCGGGAAGGCCCCTGGATGTGGGGGCCGAGGAGGGACTCGGGCAAGAACTGATGCTGGTTTGTAAAGAAAGAGGAACTTGTCAGGAAAAGCAACAGCGGGGGCCCCTGTAGGGCCGGTCTGTTTGGCAAGGCTGGAGGGTGTTTTCTGTGCGCAGGCCCGGTAGGAGTACGGTGGCCGGGGACTCCGGGCGCAGGCGGGGGGCGGCCCTGCGGACTCCGGGCGGGCTCGCCTTCCTGCCCCAGGCAGCCTAACAGCGGCTGGGGCTGTGCCACGTGTTGTTCCAGTGGACCCGCGCAGGTGCATGGAGAAGGACGGTCCCGGTGGCACTGAGCTGCCGTGGCCTGTTCTGCTTCCCCCGGCACTGAGGCGTCCCCCTCCAAGGGCGCCTCCGGGCCGCTGGAAGCAGGATTTGGGAACGCGCCTCCAAGAGCCCAGAGGACCACAGTGCGGGCGCGGGACAGGGGGACGGGGGGGTGGGGGGACAGGGGGACAGGGGTCCTCACCGCACCCTCGTGGGGCAGCAGGGGGAGCGCGGCGCCGCCCCGTGTCCCTCCCTCCCTGGGGCCGCCGACACGGTGAGCACCGCGGCCCCGGTCCCCCACTCACTCGAAATACTCGGTGGCAGGCGTGGTCCTGAAGGTGTCGTTGGGGCCGGAGCTGGAGTTGCCGGCGTGGGCGTCCGAGCAGTTGGGGCTGTTCCACGTGTTGTTACAGTGGACCCACGGCAGGTCCACGGAGAAGGACGAGAAGAAGTAGTGCAGCGCCCAGGCGATGATGACGTTGTAGAAGAAGCCAACGTACAGCGAGATGAGGATGACGGTGAAGCCCACGCCTGGGGCGGGAGAGCAGAGCCGTCAGCCGCGTGCCCGCCCGCCCTCCTTCAGCCCTGCTGGCTGTGCTCCCGCACCAGAAACTGAGCCATGTCTCTGCACACCCAGAGACAGCTCGCAAGAGCAAGGGTGCCAGGCTTCATGCTGTGATCCCAGACAAGGGGCTGCACCCCAACCTCCAAACCTACCGCGGCCATCTGTGTGCACACAGATCATCTAGGATCACCCTGGTAGAAGCAGGTCACCCACAGACATACAGGGTGACTATTGGCCACATGTGGCCCTCCACCACCACTCACAGCCACTCGGCATCAACCAAGGCCATCCAGGGCCACCAGGCCATGCAAAACCATCAGAATCATTTATGGCCACCAAGAGTCAGCAAAGATCACCCCAAACCATTCAGGGTCACTCAGGGACATCCAGAGCCACCAAGGAAGACCCAGATCTCCCAGAGCCATCCGGGGCCACCAACGGTCCTTAGAAATGCAGGTCCTCAATGGCCACTGACAGCTACCCAGAGCCATTCAGAGACATTTATGAACACTCATGGCTGCTCATACCCCCTCAAGACTACCCAGGGCAAACAGTCACCAGGGTTCATTTCACAGCTACCCAGAGCCACCTGGAGTCACACAAAACCATCCCTGACCACTAGGGGCCACCCAGAGGCATGCATGACTGACCAGGGTCACACAGGGCCAAGCATGACCGTCCAGGGTCAGCCAGAGCCATGCATGACCGGGACCATACATGACTGTCCAGAGTCACCCAAAGCATGCATGACTGTTCAGGGTCAGCCAGGGCCATGCATGAACATCCAGGGTCAGCCAGAGCCAAATGTGACTGTCCAGGGTCAGCTGGGGCCATCCCTGACCATTCAGTCTCCTAAAGCAGGCCAGGGCCTTGCATGGCGACCTTTCTAGGATCACAAAACCTGAGATTTAGGATCAGTTATTGAGGGGCTCCTGGCTCCCGGGGAACTAGAGCAGAGTGGCAAGCACTCTTCGGGGCTGTGCCATCCTGCCTGGTGGCAGGTGGCTCTGGCCCCTCCCACTGGCCAGGACTCTCTTGCTCAGTGCTTGGTAAGCCGCACTCCGTTGCCCGCTCCGGGCCCACCAGGCTCCACACGCAGCTCTTTGCATTTCAGCTTCCTTCACGGCTTTGCAGACACGGCTCGATTGGCCTGGAGCTTTGATTTGCTCTTTCAAAGCCTGGTTAGGTGCTCTGCCCGGTCTTGCTCGCTCCTGGCTGAGGCCGTGGCTAGGGGAGGACCACGCCTTCAAGGCGATGTTTATAGGAAGTGGTTCAGGTGTCTTTCCTGGATGTCCCCCCGAGGAGAAGCGATCCTCGCGCTCGGGACATCACTACAGATCTCTCCCTGCTCTGGAATCAAGAAGAGAAGCCTGACATTTACTCGTGCGTATCCATCAGACAGATCCTGCGTCAGGAACGTGCTAGAAATGAGAGCGTTCTGGTACATAAACCCTCTCGGAAAACATGTGTCGTAAGCGGCGATGATTCAAACAGCAGTTTTCTTTGCAAGGGCCCCTCCGGAGTTGCAGTGGTCAGCTCTGAATAACGGGACGCTGTTCTGCTCCCTGAGTTCCTGAGGACAGAGGCTCGGTTGTGATTCACAGCAAACCCACCCAAGCAGCCGTGTTCCTGGGAGCCGTGCTGTCGGGGAGCCGTGTTGTCAGACAGCTGTGTTCCTGGTAACCGTGTCGTTGGGGAGCCGTGCCATTGGGGAGCTGCGTCGTCGGGGAACCGTGATCCCGGGAGCCACGTTGTCGGGAAGAGCATCACGGAAGGTCTTCTTGGGCAGTGCCCGACTGTGCCTGCCTGACTTGAAATCGTTTTAAGGTTTAAACTTTGTGTGCAAGACCTCAGCTTGAACACGGGAAACTCAAAGCAGCCTGTGAACCAACAGCAAAGCCCATCGGAGTCCACTGTGTGACCCAAGAGCTAAGCCCTGCGCTGAGTGCACGGCCCTCCGTCTGCACTGGCCAGGGTTTTTTGACCTTCACTCCAGGGAGACAAGGTCGCCCCCAAGAACACATGGGCTCGCTCCCTGGCTGCCTGGCACCAGAGGCTCCTGCACACTAGCTGCTGCCCCCAGGGGCCCGTGCCTCAGGGGGAAGGGCATGGCTGCCCAGGACAGCGGCCATGAGTGGGGTGGACAGAGCCTCACGAGCTCCCCTGACGTGTCGTTCCTCACAGGCCGGCTCGGGACAGTGACCCGCCACCCCAGAGTAGCGGGCTCAGCCCTCCCCTGCGTTCCCATGGGGCCTGCTCCTGCCGGATGCCAGCGGAGCCCGGGCCCACGCGTGAGTTCCGGTCGTAGGTCTCATCACCAGTTCCCAGTTCCTCTTTTCCTTAGTATTTCTTTAGATTAACTGTAGAACCTTTAACCTTCACGTTAATCTGGGTGTATTTTGTCTTATTTTAAGCCACTTTAAATTCTTTTTAGAAAGAGGAGCTTGATATTTCACACTAAAATACCATTGAGTACAAAATATCAGCCTTATTTTATATTCATAAAACAGGGTGGCAGGACACCTGGGTGGCTCAGTGGGTTAAGCCGCTGTCTTCAGCTCAGGTCATGATCTCAGGGTCCTGGGATCGAGCCCCGCATCGGGCTCTCTGCTCAGTGGGGAGCCTGCTTCCCCTCCACCCTGAGTCTGCCTCTCTGCCTACTTGTGATCTCTCTCTCTCTGTCAAATAAGTAAATAAAATCTTAAACAAACAAACAAACAGGATGGCAGGGTTCCCATGGCACACGTTAGGGTCTGCATGGGGCACAGAAAGGGGGCACCCTGGGGAAGCAGGCACTCGGGCCTCGCAGGTGTGGCCACCCTGTCCCTCCGCACCACCCGCCAGAGCCGGGTCACACCAGCAGCAGCATGGACACCGGCTTCAGGAGCACATCAGGGACGCCCGCCACGGCAGATGGTCCTCACGGAGCAGCCCGGCCTTCCTGACAAGGGTCACTGCTTGTCACCGTGAGGAAGGCACAGACTCCTCTGTCAGGCTGGGCGTGCTTAGCCTCTGCTGGGTCTGCACGCATGCGCCCGTGCGGGAGGAGAGGGACAGAGACAGGGAGACAGGGAGAGAGAGACAGATAGGGAGAGACAGGGAGAGACAGATGGAGAGATAGAGATAGCGAGAGACAGGGAGAGAGAGAGAGCCCACCCACAGGGGCCGCGCGGGCTGGGGCACAGCCCTCCACGCGGACAGGTTTCCACAACTGGACAAAGCTGTCGGGCCGTGTGGAGCGTGGACGTGGCCCTGTGGCACGGGGTCGGTTTCTGAAGCAGCCAATGCTGGCCGCGGGAGCTCAGGAAAGAGGATTCGCTCCGGGTGGGGGTGCAGGCTCGGCCCCGGGGAAGCCTGGAAGCCCACGAAGCGGACGCCACGGCCCGCAGTCCGCCGGCAGCAGGGCCAGCGTCCCCCCACGCGTCCCCGGGGGTACCCGAGGATGGCGCACTTGATCTCGGTCTGGACGGAAATGCCTCCGCGGGGAAGGCGCCGAGCCCCCTGCAGGCTCGGGGCGGCCGGGGCGGGGGTCCCCCGCGTGCCGTCCCTCGGGCCCGCGGCCTGTCGCGTCCCTCCGTGGGGGTTTGCGGAGGACGAGGCCGGCATCGCGCACCTCATTTAAGCTTTGACTTCCGCGAGCGACCCCGTGAGAGGGACTCCCGGCCCCCGGCGCGCAGATGGGGTCGGCCGGTCCCGCTCCGGGGACGCGAGTGGCGCAGAGGTGCGGAGGCCGCGCCTGGCTCCGACTCGGGGCCGCAAGCGGAGGGAAAGGCGGCGGGGGCCGGGGTCGGCGAGCGGCTGCTCGGAGGAGGCGCGGGGCCCGGGAGGGGCCTCACGGCCCGTCTCGGCGTCTGCTGCAGGGGAGCCCCGGGGCCCCAGCCCGGGCACAGCCTCCGTGAGCGACGGCTGTCCTCTCTGACCTCGACATCCACCCCCCAACCGTGCGTCCTGGGAGACCGGGAGGGCTTCCGCCGGCTGCAAAACACACGGACCTTCCCGCTTCGGAGGAACTGCCACGACAGATCTTACAGGAAGTTTCCTCAGGAAGCCGGGGGGTGCAGACCACGCCATGCCCCCGGCCTCCCCCACGAGGCCTCCCTGGGCCACGGGCTCCTGCGACGCGGCGTGGCCTGGTGGGCAGGTGCACCCCGGAGGTGGATGTGGGGCTTGAGCCCGGTCTGGAGCCCGTGCCCTCTGACCCTGACGAAGGACAGGGTGAGCCCCTCAAGCCCACTAACCCTTGGTGCCCGGATGTCCAGAAGGGGGACAATGTGGTGTGGGTCCTCCCCGGGGCCCCCACAAGGATGGGGTGAGATGACCACGGAACGGCCGGCCACGGGGTAGCCCCTTGGCTCAACACGACGTGTGTCTGCTTCCTGGTGCCGCGACTTCGTGGCAGCAGACGGCGGGCTTGGTGAGTACCCAGAGAGCTGGCCCGCCGCTAGGAAGCCCCAAGAGAGCAGAGGCCTAGTCTATATGGCAGACAGACAGATGACCGCGGATACAGACAGACAGACAGTGGTGGACAGAGGGACGGATGACAGGTGGACACCCGATACACGGACATGCTACGACCGCTGCGGTAACAGACAGCTGATGCCCCGCAGGTGACAGGGGGCCGGATGGATCCGGAGAGGACAGACAGACAGAGAGCACCACGGCTTGCACCGTGTCCCTCCAAAGCTCGTCTGCTGAAGCCGAAGCCCGGTGCTGTGTGGTGCGACCTCGCTGGGAGGCAGGTCTCCGTACAGCTAGGCAAACTAAGGCGCGGGTGTCGGGACGTGCCCTTGTCCAGGGTGATGGGTGTCCTTAGAGGACAGGGACATCTGGTTCCAGAGACACGCGCAGAGGAAAGGTCTGGAACGGAGCCTGTGCCCCAGCCCTCTGAAGGAGTCAGTCTTACCAACACACCTGGATTTTGCATCTCTAGTCTCTGGTCAAACAAATGTCCCCTGGTTAGACCACCCAGCCTGCGGCGGTCCTGCGGCAGCCGGACAGGCAGCGACAGATGCGTGGGGGAGCGCAGAGGACAGACTGACAGACGGACGGAGGGCTGGCCTATCTGCCTCATTGACAACGACACCACTGGCGACTAGCACGCCGGCCTCACCGGACAGCAGGGGCTCCCGAGGCCTCCGTCAGGCGGCCTCTTACAGTAGGACCCAAATGGAAACGGGTCTGAGCTCATGCCCTTGTATGGGGAGGAGAGGGACAGAGACAGGGAGACAGGGAGAGACACAGACACAGCGACAGAGGCAGAGAGATGGAGACAGAGAGACAGAGAGAGACACACAGAGAGACAGAGACAGAGATAGAGACAGAGTTAGGGACGTGGACGTCCAAGGGCACCAAGACCTAGCGAAGCAGGACCGAGCACACACAGCAGGTGGGGGCTCGCTCTGGGAGCCCTGAGCTGACGCAGCCTGTGCCACAGGAGGGTGTGAGGAGGGTCCGGGCCGTTACCTTTCAGGACGGGGCAGATCTTCCAGACGCCAGCAGCCCCCTCCCTGTTGAACTGCCCCAGGGCCAGCTCCATGTAGAAAAGGGGCATTCCGGCAATGACCATGAAGAGCAGATAGGGGACCAGGAAGGCACCTGTGGGTAGGACAGCTGGCTCAGCCCGGGGGCTGGGGAGGCCACCTGTGATCACCAGTGATCGCCACATCTTGGGCACGACCGTCTGCTTCTCCGGAAGCTCCCTGCACGGTCACCCTCCAAAGGGAAGTCCCGGGCTGTGTGGGGCAGCCTGTGACCACCTCGCCTGGGCCCCTCCAACATCAGTGCCCTGACACGTCCCTGCGGAACCCCAACCACCCCCTGTGCCAAGTCATGAGATCAGCCTCGGAGCAGGGCAGGCCCCCCGACAGCTCGGCTCCTGGGGCTGCCCACCCTGCCTGGCCCATACACCTGGGCCTCTGTCCCTCTCGAGCTGTCGGTCCTCTGGGCTCTGAGGTCCACGTCTGACCCTATGGGGGTTGTGCCACCCATCCCCAGTTCCCCGTCTTCAGCGTCCACCTCGGTCCGAGGCTGCAGTGGACAGGGGCGCTGGAGGAGCTGGAGTCCCCGCAGCATGCCACCCCGTCCTCCTGGAGCTGCACTTGCCCCAAGCATGAATCCAGGGCCCCACGGCTCTGCGTCGGGTGAGGGGTCTTTGCTGCACCTCCCTTCCTGGGCCGGGGAGGGGGCGGAGGGAGGCCCCGCTGTTCTGCTCAGGCCTCGTGCTACCCCCTCAGGGCGGGTGTGCTGGAAGGCCCTCCCCGGGGGGCTCCTCCAGACCCTCCTCGCGCAGCCTCGAGGGACTGACAGGCCACAAGAGCCCACGGGGGAGCGAGCACCCGCTGAACTGGCTTCAACGTGTGGGTGACGCAGTCCCTTGTTTTCCTGCTCTGCCTGGAGCCTGGAGCCGGCTGGTGTGGTTCTCAGGCTGGGCGCGTTCGGGGAGCGAGATGAGGGCTCTGCTCCCAAGTCGAGGGCCTCCGTGCACGCTCATAACACGGACTGAAGTTGGCCCAAGACTAAGGGTGTTCGAGGACTTTCTTTCCAGAGCAACAGTCATCTTTGGAAACGGAGGGCAGAGCCCTAGTGCCTCCCAGCACCTCCTCCTGGGCTCAGCGTCCCGGCTGGGGAGGGCAGGTCCTGCAGGAGGCTGCGGGGCCTCTGCTCCTACGTCTGCGCGGCCCCCTACCCCAAATGCGGGCCCCGCCCGGGCGCAGGCAGGAGCCGCGGCCTCCCAGCGGCCGGGACTCACCGCCGCCGTTTTTGTAGCACAGGTAGGGGAACCGCCAGACGTTGGCCAGGTCCACCGCGAAGCCGATCACGGACAGGAGGAAGTCGATTTTCTTGCTCCAGGTCTCCCGCTCCTGGGTGCCCAGGGGCGTCTGCGTGGGGTTGGCGAGGGTGGAGTTCGTGAGCTGCACCCCATTTTGCTCCTTGACCAGGACGAGTTCCACCGCCTTGGGGCCCATGGCGTTGGGTTCCTTAGCAGGGGCCGCGGCGGACGACATCGGTGCCGCCGGCCGCTTGTTTTCGCTCATGGGTGGACGGAGCCTCG
The DNA here is from genome assembly GCF_022355385.1 of Mustela nigripes. Lineage (NCBI taxonomy): Eukaryota > Metazoa > Chordata > Mammalia > Carnivora > Mustelidae > Mustela > Mustela nigripes. Next base: position 782,112 of record NC_081568.1, read on the forward strand.
GGCTCCGCGCTCAGGGCCTGCAGTGGGAAAAGAAGCACACACAGAACCGCGATGGGTTAGGAGCCCGAACCACTGCGGCAGAGCTCGGAGGCAACTCTCTCCATGTCTTTGGGGCAGAATCCATTCCAAGCAGCTAGACTGACAGAGCCAAGGTGGAGGCAGCAGGAGACGGGCTAGATCTCGCGGGGGCTGGGCGGGGGTGGGTCCTGGAAACCTCACGACAGATGCCACCTTGCTCCCTCCTTCCCTGGCGGCCCTCTCTGTGCCAATTACAGTGCAAAGCTGTAGACCCTCCGGTTCTGCTTCAAGTAATGCTGCCGAACGTCACCTCCACCCTCCCCACATGGCCAGGGATTAGTTTCGCAATCTTCACCTAGCGCCCAAATGTAAGTCTTTCGGGGCACCCGGGTGCCTCAGTCGGTTCAGTGTCTGCCTTCGGCTCAGGTCATGATCTCAGGGTCCTGGGATCGACACCCACGTTGAGTCCAGCTCCCTGCTCAGTGGGGAGACTGCTTCTGCCCCTCCCCCTGCCACACCCCACCCCACCTGCGGTGCTCTCTCTTCTGTCTCTGAAATAAATAAATAAAATCTTTAAAAAAAAAAGTTTTTACAACAGTGCGTATGTATTCTTTACACACAGCAGTAAAAGCAGAGAGCAAATCCTTATAACCCAAATCAGCCGCAATGATGCAAGTTTCAAGACAGCGATTCCAACAGCTTCTTCCAGGAATGCCCACAGGGTGCACTCCTGTGGCCCAGGGATGCCGTGCCTGCCTGGAGGAGGCGGGCACAGCAGAGCACTGACCCGCTTTACCTGCGGGCAGACGAGTTCCTAGGTAGTAACTCTACCAAGGAATTGCTTCCGGGCACCTTCATAAAGCTGCGTGTAACACAGTCCATGAGAGCAGTTACAAGTGGACCGGCCCAGAGAGCTTCAAATAGCACTTCCGGTATGCGGACCCATCAGCACTGCCTCAGCTGCAAACACACGCATGTGCACAAGCGCACACACAGACACACACAGACACACACACAGAAATGCATGACCCCCCCCCCCCCCAGCCCGGCTGAAGGAAAGGAGTCATGGACCGCCGCTCTACTGGGGTCATTTTCTTCTGCATCCGAATTTGAGCGGGCTGGAGCTGCGGGCATGGGGAGACTTTCACTCGGGCAGGACCCCGTCATCCCCTGCCACGGAGGGACACTGGGATTGGCGGTGAGCCAACCCAACTCCTGAAACCACGGCCGCTGGGGCCATGTTTGGGTACAGAAAGCAAAAGGTCTCAGAAAGCTTCCTTCTGTGCCCCGAAGGACAAACGGAGCGGCTGATGAACTAGCCAGCGCTGCTCCTTCCCCGCACCCAGCCCGGGCGCACACGCAGCGGCTCCCAGACCGAATCACAAACACCCGCAGGATGAAATTCACCCCCACGGTCCGCCGCACCGCGCGGCGCGGCTCAGCAGGGAGGAATCCGCCACAAAGGCCGATGGACCCCCGGAGCTGGCGCCCTGGGGACCCCAGCGACGACCGCCCCTTCCCGCGCCGCCCAGCGCGCAAGGCGGCCACGGGACCAGGGGACCAGGCGCTCGGCCCACAGGACCGGGCCAGGGCTCACCGGGGCGCGATCAGTCCCTCACCCCTTCCCGTGCACACCCCTCTCGGCCACCGGCCTCCCTAAGACCGTGAGTGGTATTGTCGGGGCGCGCTGCCCCTGTCAGCGACTTTTGGAGACGCGGTGCCCCCGACGGTGCCCGCCCCAGCCTGGCGCCTCTGGGCCACAGACTTCGGGTCCGCGGAGGGAGCGCAGCGCCCCGAGGATGCTCTCGCTCACCTGCCCGCCCCGGCCTCACCTCTGCGCTGGGGTCCCGCCGCCAGCGGCCACAAAACCTCCGGCCCGCTCCCTTCCCGCTGCGCTGGGCGGTCGCGGCCTCCGGGCTCTTATGGTGTCTCGCGCCCGCCCCGCCCCTCCCGCCGTCGGGGGCGCCCACCCGCCCCGGCTCCGCCCCCGCACCGCCCCGGGTGGGCGGAGGACCAGCCCCGGCCGCGCCCCCGGGCCCCGCCCGCGGACCCGACAGCCTGGCGGTGGCCAGCGGCCGGCGGCGGGTGCCAAGTCCCGCAGCATCCCAGGTCCTCCGACGCGTGGGAGCGGGGACACCTCCCGGGCCCAGGAGTCGCAGGACTGAGACGGCGGGTTCGCGGCGGAACCAGCCTCGGCGTCCCTGCTACCCTCGCCCGCACCCCCGGGGCTGCCCGCTCCTTGAGGCGTCTGCCTTGGGGCTCCCGGGAGCGCTCGACGCTGGACCGCGGAGATGCCCCGAGGAGCAGCTGGCGGCGGAGGGGGCAGCGTGGCGCGCGCGCTGGGAACGACGCTGGGGCGCGCGGTGTGAGCGGGGCCCGCCGATTCCCTCCGCTCTCCGCAGCAGTCCAGCTGCACCGACCCTCCCCCTCCCACCGCCCTTCCCTCGTCGTCGGGCGCCCTGGGTCTTCTCCCCGCCGAGTCTCGCCCCGAGCAGGGGCGGCTGGTGACGAACCTCAACTCAAAGCCGGCCCCGCGGGGGCAACCCTGGTTCCTGCTCTACCTCGCGGGCCCCGCACCCCTGTGCAGAGAGGCCCCCCCTCCCCCAGGCACCTGATGGTCGCCTGGGTCCTTCTGTGGCCCCGGGCTCAGCCACCATCGTGGTGCCATTACCATGGTTTGCCCCTAGTACTCGAGCTCTGACCGGAGCCACAGGGACGGAATGATGTGCCGAGGAAAAGGATTTCTCTGACAAGCCTGGAAAGCCGCCGGCGGTGGATAAACACTCAGGGAGGGAACAGACTGGAATCTTTGCCAAAATGCCTCCTACAAGATTTTACATTCACGGAGTCCACAGGCCACCAACCGAGGCCCAGGAGGTGTGCAGAATGGTGTCAAGGTGAGTGACCGTGCACTGGCTTTACCCTCCGGGAGGCCCAGTCTCTGGGTGTGAACCTTCCTGAGTCTCCTTTGGTCTTGCCGCTGTGTGTTTGCTGTGGTGGGGCAAGCGCACAGGTCCCCCCGCTCCGCAGCCTGTCTAGACCACTCACTGTGGCTCAGCACATCACAGAAGCTGTGTCCCTTTGTCAGGGGACCTCGGAGTGCCCTTGCTCCTCAGTGGCCTTTCCCCTACTCACGCCAGCCCCACCATCTTTCTCCCAGCCTCCTGCCAGCCCGGCTGTTGCCTTAGACAGGAACCCTGCCCAGGGAGGCCCCAGGAAGCGCTCCAGGCTGAAATAGAATCGAGCAGAAAGAACCCTTGACTCAGTGTCTCCGTCTGCTTTCACTGCAGTAATAAAAATCCGAAAGAACTGGAGGTTTAGAAACAAAGGAGGTTGTCACAGTTCTGCAGGTGGTAAGTGCATTGACAGTCTGGTGAGGCCTCCTTCCTGGTCGGCGGGGTCTGGTCTGTGTCCTCCCTGGGTGCAAGTGGGAGAGACTTGTCTGGGTCTCCGGTCCCATTCCGGAAGGCTTTAGCCTCGGGACCTCACCTCCTCCCAAAGGCCCCACCTCCGGTACCCCTGCACGGATGGTAGATGTCAACATGTGAACTTGGGGGGAGATGCGGTTCAGTCCCTAGAGCTGAGGGAAGTGACAGGGATTTCAGAAGACGATGACGTACACCTTGACTCTCTAACAGCAATGGCCATCGTGCAGGGGCTGTGTCTTCCCACACTGGCTCAGTAATTCAGGTGGTAAGAAAATAGGGTAATCTCATGGCAGCGCTTTAATCCACGACGCCGAGGAAATAAATGGCCACCACAGGAAGATTTTCTTTTAAATAAGGGAGCCCGGGTGAGAACTGATGAGGTCTGGTCTGTATAGTAAAAACACTTCCACACATTTATTTTTCTTAGTTCTGGAGGCTGGAAGTGGGAGATCTGGGTGCCGTCGCGGTCTGGGTCTAAGTGAGCCTCTCCGGGCTTGTCTTGGCAGGGTGGGGGAGTGGTTCTGGGCAGAGGGGAGACAGCTGCGGGCTGGGGAGGTGGAGAAAGCCGACGCGCTGGTCTCTCTTTTTAAGGCACTGATCCTAACACAGCCCACCCACACGCGTTCCTCTACACGGAATCCCCTCCCCAAAGCCCACCTTCCAGTACACGCGGGAGGGGTGAAGGCTTCCACACGGGAACCGTGGAGGGGCACATCCGGTGTATGTGATGCTTGCCGCTTCTCGTGTTTGTGTCATTTCAACTGAGCTGTGGTGTTCTAGGATTTCATTTCCTTTCTTAGGATATTTTGGTGTTCCTTGAGTTAATTATTGCCTATTTTTTTGTTGTTTAATTTTCCACATTCCTTTCATTAATTCAACTCCAAACTCTCCAACAATTATATCAACATCCTTCAGATTTGCTAAAACCCGGGAGGCAGTGACTAGAGTCTTCGGCCTCTGCTCCCTTAGGGACACTGGCCCTCCCGTCTCGCTGCCCAGCCTTTGTCCTGGCATTTCCCATGGCCGTGACTCCGGGAACCCTTGCGAACGCTTTCCTGCGTTGAACCCTTGTTTCTAGGATCCCATGCGCGCTGCGTTTTGGCCTCACCGCCACCTGCTTCTCGGATCTCCTCCGCACCACAAAGGAGAAACTAGGAAGTCTCCCCCCTAGGATCCCTGCCCCATATAGTCCTAGGTTAGAATTTAGCAGTAAGAGACACTCCTACCAGATCAGGTAGTTGGAAGAGAAGTGGAAGCCATTATTGCACGGTTCCCAGAGGCGTGTTGTTGGCTCTGATGGGAGATGTGAAAATCCTGGCAGCCCCCCTGGAGAGCTTCTCAGCTCCAACTTCAGCCTCTGATCTCTTAACCCGAATAACTCAACTCAAATCCTGGTCTATGCAGCTATCGGTGCTGTGAATGCCTCCCCCCACCCTCCGCCCCAGTGATTATTGAGAACGACCGTAAGACCAGTTTCCCTTCACATGGCAGGGACAGCAGCACCGCCCCCATCTGATCTCAGTGCTCTGTCCACTCTCCAGCTCACTGTCATGCCCAGTCCAGACACATTTATTGTCTGCCAACCCGCAGCATACAGCATTGGTCTGTGACACCGGGACGTCATGCCGAATCTACCTGGTGAGCAAGAAATAAACAACACCAAGACACCGTGGTAAGACACGTGCGTGCTAGAGATCGGGGAAAACGTTATGTTTGAATGTAAATACACATGTAGATACATATTCCGAAGCTTGCCATCTTGGTGAAGTCTCTGTGGGTCCGTAGAGATTCGGGACTGGTCAGGGTCCACAGTGAAAGATAGCTTGCTGCCTCCTGCTCTTAAGGAAGCATCACCATACCTGTGAGATTCTTTGGGTTTGGGGGCTTCTAACTGGGAATGCTTCTATGACCCATTCACTGAGTTATCCACAATGTGTTCAGTTTTTCCCCAGAGCAAGAAAGGTTCTGGAACAGTCTGGCTTATTCTAAACTTAAGCATGCATGTAAATCACTTAAATAAGCCTTAATGTGTATGAAACACAGACTCACCCTGTCTCTGCTGGTGACCCATAGTGAGGAGTCTTAGAGTTTTGGAGAATAGTCTAATATTGTTCTGGAAATACTTATTCTCCTTTTGAATAAGCATGCCCCTGAGCCACAGTAGAAAGTTACGGGACTCCAAGTTACACAGAACCAGAGCAACCCATCATAAACTAACCCACAAACCCAAAAAAGTTTGGTATTGACAGCAACTTGCCATCATGAGATGGAAGCAATCTCTACAAAATCAGGCTCGAGCAGGGGCTGAAGACACACCAGGCTGCATGAACAAGTGTCCACTCTTGTTGCACAATCACCACCCCTTAACCCCGACCTCCAGCATCATGGCTGCCCGAGGAAGCATATGGATCCCGTATGTCATACCCTCTCTGCTGAGCCCAACAGTGTGTAGCGGGCTGCAGGATCACAGGGGGCACCCAGAAGGGGAAAGCAGGGAGATGTTCTCAGTGGGTCGGGAACCAAGCAGTGTGTCAGGCTATATTTTGCGGAGAGCGAGTGAGCGAGCGAGCGAGAGAGAAAAGTCTCAACTTGCTCACAGGCATTGGCTAATGGTGTGGCTTGTATAGTAACAGACTTCAAAGAAAATTAAGAAATTGGTGACAGAATCTTAATTGGCAGACTGCATAATTATGGAGAAAATCTTAAGGAATCCTCAAAACAACTACTAGAATTAATAAGTGACTTTAGTAAGGTCATGGGATATAACGGAAGTCAGTTATATACCAGCAGCAATTAACTGTAAAATGCAATTTAAAATAATTTCTTTTATGGTACCCCCTAAAAAAAATGCTTAGGCATAAAATATCTACCAGACGTGTGTTGAAAACTAGAATACATTGCTGAGAAACTACAAAGACCTAATTAAGTGGAGAGGTATACCATGTTCATGGTTGAAAGTCTCACCGCTAAGATGTTATTTCTTCTCAAATTGATATACAGATTCAGCTCAAGCCTAACCAGAATTCTAACTTGCTTTTTAAAAATTTATTTTTATTTTTTATTTTGAGAGGGAGAGAATGCACGTGAGAGCGTGCATGCATGAGTGGGTGGGGCAGAAGGCGAGGGAGAGAGAGACTCTCAAGCAGGCTCCATGTCCAGCGCGGAGCCTGATGCAGGCTCAATCTCACAACCTTGAGATCATGATCTGAGCTGAAATCAAGAGTCAGACCATAGCCAACTGAGCCACCCACGTGCCCCGATGTGTCCTCTTTTCAAAAACAGCTTTGTTGAGCTAAAAATTACACACAACGGACACATTTCAAGTTCCAGTTTGGTAAGTCATTTGTGTGGCTGTGGAAGGAGGAGCACATGCGGGATGGTGAATGTATTCGTCCTTCTCCAACCGCCCCTGCCCCTGGCGACCCGTCTTTACCCCACCCCATCCCCAGGCAACCACCCATGTGCTAACGGTAGGTGAGTCTATTTTTCTTAGAATCTTACACACATGGGACTATACAGTAGGTGCTGTTTCTTTGTATCTGTTCTCTGCCACTCAGCGTCTTTGAGGTGACTGCGTCATGGTGTGAATCAGGCATGCGCTCCTTCGATGGCTGAGTGGTGTGCGCCGTACACTTAGAACGCCGTCCATCTGTCCTTCGCCTGTTGAGGGACACCTGGCTATTCCAAATGCAACTACTATGAACATTTGTGGACAACTCTTTGTATGGACACATGCTTTCATTTCTCTTGGGTAAGTACTTAGTTGTGGGATGGCCGAGCCATCCGGTAGATGCTGTGTAACTGTTTTTAAAAAGCTGCCAGGCTGTTTGGCAAAGTACCTATATCATCTTACGCTTCTGTGAACAGTGTATGGAAGTTTCAGTTGCTCCACATCCTTGCGGCATCTAGGGTGGTCAGTGTTTCTGATTTTAGCCATTCTGATAGCTGCGTAATAGGGTCTCATGTCACTTCTCTCGTGAAGGTGGTGTTTCAGCAATCTCCCCGAGTGTGGCTGCCACCAAAGTTCTTGTCCGTGTCTGTTCAGATATTTTGCATTTTGGATTGTTATGTTATTCCGGAGTTCTGAGAGTTCTGGGCGTGCTGTGAGTTCCTTGTTCAGATGGTGCTTTGCACGTACTTTCCCCATCTTGGATTGTGTTTTCATTCTCTTCGTAGCCTTCCAAAGGAACCAGTCATTAGTTTCGATGAACCCTAAGTCACCATTTTCTTTTTTTCTTTTTGTGCTGTATTTGAGAAATCTTTACCTAACCCAAGATCACAACAATTTTTACCAAGTTTTTCTTTAAAATGTTTGAAATTTCAGGCTGTACATTTATGTACCTAACCCACTTTAAATTAACATGGTCTGAGATATGGACCAAAGTTCATCGTTCTACGGGTGGCCATCCAGCTGTGAGACTTACTTTTTCCACGAATTTGCTTTTGCACCTTTGTTGAAAAATCAGTTGGCCTATATGTGTGGGTTTATTTCTGGGCTGTTTCCTTGATCTATTCCTCTGTTTTGATGTCGGTTCCACTTTTGCTATGGATGAATTGTACCCCCCCCCCAAAATGCCCTAACCCTAGGGTGACTTTGTTGGAGATGGGGTCTCTAGGAGACAAAGCTAAATGAGCTCGTCAGAGTGGGGCCCTAATCCAGCAGGACTGTGGCCTCACAGGAAGGGCATGACCCCTCTCCCTGCCTGCCCTGGGGTGACGTAGCCAGACAGCCACCCTCTGCAAGCCAGGAAGAAAGCTCTCTGGGGGATGAATCGCTCAGCACCTTGGCCTTGCATGTTCCAGCCTCCAGAGCCATGAGAAAATAAATTGCTTTGTTTTGACCCACACAGTATATGGTGTTTTTGTCATGGCAGCTGAGCCAACTGGTACTATCTTCATGACTATGGTTTTGTAATGCAAGTCACCTAATTTTGTTGTTTTTCAAAGTTGTTTTGACTATTCTAGGTTTATCTGAATTTTAGAACCAACTTTCCAATTTCCATAAAAAGCCTGTTGGGACTGCTATGGTGGAGGCTGTCATTGATTTGTGACCTTTATTCTTTTCAAATTTAGGCATTCAGTGCTATAAATTCCCTTCTAAGGTCTACATTAGTTCAATTTCCTAAGGTTTGGTATGTTTTTGTTTATAGTCAGTTCAAAATATTTCCTAATTTCCCTTTTGATTTCTTTTTTGAACTATTATGTATGTATAATATCAATTAGTTTCCAGATATTTGAGGATTTTCTTTATATTTTCCTCTTTTCTGAGTATATGTCTTGTATTGGTACCTCGCTGACTTGCTCGCTTCATCGGAGAACACACTCTCGGTGGCCCGTGGGAACTTGGAGGCAAGTTGTTTATTGTGGCTCCTTTTGTATCCCAGAATATGGTGGATCTTGGTAGGTGTTTTCACATGCATTTGAAAAGAATGGGTATTCTGCTGTCACTGGGTGCTACATCAGCATCAAACAGGTCAAGTTAGTTGTACTGTTTACAGGTTGTCTGTGCCCTTACACACTTTTGGTGCGTACCTTTGGTGTAACCGTGTGCAGTTATGGTTGGGAGACAGGTGCTGAGCTCTCCAGGTGTGATTGTGTGGACTGGCCCACGTGCCCTGTGGCAGCGTGTGTCTCTGCCACATTGATTGTGAAGCTCTGTGATGGGGCGCTCACACATAGGGCCGTACTGTCTTCCTGGGGCACCGGCTCCTGATAACCTCTACTCAGAAACGGACGCTGCTGTTAGAGCCGCCGCTGCACTCCTCCTCCAGGTCCAGTGGGCATTCATCCTTTCCCCATGGCCCCTTAGTTCAAGGGTGTTTCTTGTGGGCATTGTATTAGGTCTCGCTTTTATACCGGATCTGGTGGTTTTCTGCTGTTGCTGGGGTAGAGGGGGTGTTTAGATCATTTACATTTAATGTGAACGTTGCTATGGTTGGGTTTAGGTCTACCATCTGCTATTTGCTTCCTGTCTTCCCAGTGTGTTCTCTGTTCTCATGTCCTCTTTCCGGCCACCGTTTGGATGGAGTCGTGTTGTACGGTTCAGCTTCCCCTCTTCGGCTGGGTCATTCGCTGCATCTCCCTGTCGTGTTGCGGACGTGCTCGCTTCAGTGCTTGTGCCACGCGTCCTCCATGGACCCAGTCTGCTCTCAAGTGACTTGAGGCCACCGGCCACATCCTGGGACGTCTTCTGTTTACCCCTCCTCCTGTTGTGATGTTATTGTCAACGTCTTGCTTCTGCGTGCTGTGAACCCTAGAATATGGAATCGAATTTGCTTTAGGCCCTCAGTCATCTTTTTAAAAGAATGACATAACGAACGTAAGTCCCATTTCTGGTCCTCATCCTCTGTGTAGGTCAGGTTTCAAGATGGTGCCATGTTCCTTCTGCTTTGAGTATTTATTTTAATAAGTTAGAGTCTGCCAGTCATGAATTCTTTCAGCTTTTGCAAATCTAAAAACATCTTTATTTCTGTTTCGAGGGATATTTTTGCTGAATAAAGAATTGCGAGCTGGCGGTCTTCTGCTTCTTTCCTACTTTAAGCGTGTCGCTCCACTGTCTTAACAAAGTGTGTTGTCTCTAACGAGGTATCTCCTCTTTTGCATGTCTCCGCTCCTTTGTATGAAATGTGTCTCCTTCTCTTTGGGCTGCTGACTTTCTCTTTAGGGTTTGTCTTTAGTGTTTGATTATGATGTGTCCGGTAGACGTGCCGTCACGGTGCCTGTGCTTGGAGCTCATCAAGCACATTGGATCCGTGGGTTCATGGTTTGTATCAAATTTAGGAAGTTATTTCTTTGAATATTTTTTCTTTGCCCTTTTCCTTTGGGGACCCCATCAGGCAGCTGAGGTCCCACTGCTCTTTGATGCAAAGTTCAATCTTGTCTTTTTTTCTATTTCATTTTGAATAGTTGGCATGGCTTTATCTTCAAGATCACTTGCCGTGTCTTCTGCCATGTCAATCCACCCTTAAACCCAACCTGTGCATTTGTAATTCTAACACTATGGTTTTCATCTCTAGCATTCAGACTTGTGTCTTTTAAAAGATATTTTCCACTTCTCTACTGAACACCTTGCACACTGGCCCCGCTGGCAGGTGAGAGAGTTGAGTTGTGGACTACGTTGTCCGCGTCTGGCCTGCGGATGGCCTCACCTCACCCCGGTCCTGGCGGGGCTGGCTCTGCCGAGTAGACAGCTTTCTGCTTTCTGGCATCCTGGCGATTTCCGGTTGGATGCCAGGCATTGTGAATTTTGCCCTGTGGGGTGCTGGATAATGTGACATTCCTGAGAATGAATATTCTGGAACTTTGTTTGGGGCTACAGGTAAGTAACTTGTAAACCATCTGGTCATTCTTCCAGGTCTTGCTTTTAAGCTTCGTTTGGTTGGATCGGAGCAGTGTTTGGGCCAGGGCGAGGATTTCTCATTGCTGAGGCAAATCCCACTGGAGTTTTCCACCTAATGGCCGGTCCTGGGGGGGAGGGTCAACCCAGTCTCGGTTTCTCCTGCCTGACTAGAAGCAAAATTGTGGACTCATTAACTTCCATTAAGTTTGAAAGAATTAATCAGAACCTAACCAGCTCTGGCTGTGCTCCTGGGTGGACACCTGGTCCCTGGTGCGGTCTGCTGGGCCGGGGCGCTCAGCCCTGCTCCTGCAACGCGGGCAGAATTCATGTTGTGCAGCTCCATTTTGATGAGGACACGCACTGAGTATGATTTCAATATTTTGAAGTTTACAGAGATGTACTCTCTAGCCGAGGGTGTAGTCTGTTTTGTCAACTGCTTTGTGTGCCCTTGAAAGAGCAATTAAGTCAATTTGGTAAATGGGGTTGTTCAAATTTTCTACGTAATTATGTTTCTCCCCCTGCTGCTTCTATCGATTACCGAGAGAGCTGTGTTAGGATCCCCACTTGGATTTGCCGATTTGTTTATCTCTCCTTTTAATGCTGTCTGCGCTGGCTACAGCTATTGGAGCCGTGTCATTGGTACGCGTGCATGTACCTTTGGGGCTGTGGTATCTTCCGGCTGAACGGAGCCCTGGGTGGTCGTGCAGGGGAATCCCCTCGTCTCTGTGTTCACTGGGTGGCTGGCGGACATCCGTCTCAGTCTGCTGACCTTACGGTCCTGTCGGCCTGGTCTGGATCACTCCCATTTAAAACACTTTCAGTGTGCCTTTAAATCACACGGAGGTAGTTGTCTAAAGAGAATTGGACTGCCAGCTGATTGAGGGGTTTTTAGGCTCCATCTGATGTAATTACTAGTATGGTTGGACGGAAACGTACCACGTGCTGTTTGTTTTCTGTGTTGTCTGTCCTTTGTTCTTTTTCCTCAGTTTCCTGCCTAGTCAGGATAAATTATTATTTAAAAAAAAAATCTTGTTTCCTTTCTCCCACTGGCTTCTTAGTTGCATGTCTTTCTTTTTTGGGGGCGGGGGGCTTACAATATCCCCGTACTGTGGTCTGTCTTCACACCCTCACGACCCTCACGCGCAGCCCGTTTCCGCGTGCGCACCGTTCTCATCTTTGCTCGGGGATAATCTTCCCTTTTCCTCTGGCTGCTCGTAAGGCGGCTCTTTATAAGCGGCTCTCAGAGTCTATGTTTTTAAAATAAAGCGTCTTGGTGTATTTTTCTTACCGTTATTTTGCTTGTGGCTTACTGAGTTTCTTGGATGTCTGAGTATAGATTTGGAAACATTCTGGCCGTTATTTTGTCAAGTCACTGCTTTTGGCCTGACTTGGGTTTTCTGGGACTCAGTCGCATGTGGGAGGACACGGAGGGTCTCTCTTGGTCGGCTCTCCCGCTGCTTCACCGGGAGCGCACACACCGCGGGGCACTGTCCCCGAGTGTCTGGTCTCTGGGACCCGGTCCAGGGCATGGTGTAGGGCTCCAGGGCAGCCTCCCGCTCTCCCAGCCAGCGCGGCGTGGACAGTGCCCAGAGCGGGGCTGGCAGGGGGCTGGGCTGTAGCACGGGTCAACAACCCAGGAACTCGGCAGCCTGAGGCAGTTGCACCGGCTTCCCCCTTGACAGAGGCAGGTCCGGGATGGAGCCCCCCCGCGTGGTGCTGTCCCTGGGCCTGGGGACGCTGCTGCTGGAGCCTCCCTCACTGAAGGGGGATGCGTCCTCGTTTTAATACGCTTATTCCGGAGACGGATCTGCCTTCTCTGCCCCCGGCGGCTCTGCTGGCACCATCTGCGGACTTAATGAGGGCCTTTCTTCCCCGCTGCCCATCGGGAGTGACACAGCCACGGGCTGCACTTGGCTGGAGGACGCCGGCACGTGAACCCACTGCTCTGGCCAAGCTCCCCGCCCACCCCAAGCAGCTGGCCACGCCGGAGGAAGGACCCGGGAAGCTGCCACCTGGGACAGCACCTGGAACGTGGAGCGTGGCCTAGGCGGTGGTGCCCACGACAGGCGGGCTGTGCTCTGGGCCGTGGGCCGACATGGGGGCTGTCCACAGCGCAGCCCACGCCTGTGACACGGGCAGGGATGGCCCATCTGACAGCTGGTAGTTACTGGGGGGCGGCGCGTGCTGCTTTCTCTTGAGGACCTTCCTCGGCTTCCTGACAGTCCCTCCTCCGTGGGACTGAGCTCCAGTTGCCGTGTGGGTCTGGCCGGTGAGCCCGTAGCAGGGCCGAGGTGCTTCGTGTCTGGGGAGCTGTAGCCCCACACGGGGGTCACTGCCCCCTCCCTGTGCTGTCCACCTGGCGGAGTCCCCGGGGGAGGCCCTGCTCTCAGGCCGGCGGGCGGCCCGCCCTCCGAGAGGTGAGCAGCGCGTGTCCCTGCTGTCCCTGTGTCTGGCAGCTCACCGTCCTCACCAAGCGCATTCTTGGCAACTTGGGGCTGTTTCGTTTTAAGATCGTGGTTCCCAGGGATGGACCCCTGGGCTCTACGCCCTGCTCTGAAGCTCAGACGGTCACAGCTGTTTGGGGCCGCCTCTGCTGCAGACCCTCCAGGACGTGGGGAGTTGACAGGTGCAGGACATGTTGCTCTTCTCTCTCTGGAGCCCCGAGGGTCCTCTGGGCACTTTCAGCGCTAAGATCGTGGCTAATAAAGACTCCGCATTTTCCGGAGGGAAAACCCTCCACCAGGTGGAGAACCTTCACTTTCTGAGGAACTGGCGGCCGCCGAGGACACGTGCCGCTGAGGACATGTGCCGAGGGGCGGGGGAGGGAGATTGTAAGCAGTGGTCCCAACCCTGTAAGCAGGTACAAGGCCAGGCTGGTGCCAAGCACAGGGACGACTTCCTGGCCTGCTGTGTGCGTGTGCGTGCGTGTGCGTGCGCACGAGAGAGCGCACACTGGTGGCCGACCGCTCACCCACCTTCCCCCGCCTCGGCCTCCCCCGTATTTTGTGCAGGAATATTAGTAGTGTTGACTGGTAAACCTGTGACTCTCTCCGGAGGGTTACGTGACGGCAGCACGAGCGCTGTCCAAGGACGGCCGTGAGGACTGTGAGATGGTACGTTTTTGGGGAGAAGCTAAAAGTGTCCGCTTGTGTAGTAAGCATTCCCTTGCATTAGGAGAAGCACCCATTGGACGTCAGTCACACGGCCTCAGAGGGCAGGAGCCCAGGGAGAGGACGGGCAGTGCCCACCCCCACATTCAAAGCCCTGCTCCGCGAGCCAAGGCCTGGGGTCAGACGTACTCCTACCGGTGGCCCCCAGGGCCCAGGCTGGACCAGCGTGGTCGGGCGGGCCCCCCGGCTGGGGCCTGGCAGTGGGGAGGCAGCGGTGCCTCTTCTGCTTCCTGTCTCTGAAGGAATCCCCAGGAGCTCCCTCCTCCCGCGGCACACATCCTGCTCAAGCCTGTTCCCACGGGGTGCGGCACGCCGAGCGTGTGCAGAAGTTGCTGGGGGCGTGCACGGGCCACGTCACCCGCGGTGCGCTGTGCCTGGAGCCGGCAGCGGTTGCTCCCACCCCCGCTGGGGAGTGGGTCCAGCCCAGAACGTCCCTGCCATCGTGGGGGCGATGCCCCTTTATATTAAACAGGGCAAATACGAGCAAAGAGAAGTACAACCCGCTGAGTCCCAGCGGGACGCGTGCCCGGGCGCCCTCCTCGGACCCGCCGGGGCAGAACGGTGCGGTCCCTGGTGCACGTGGGGCTGAGCGGGACCGGCATGTCGCCGTGGAGCCCTAACCCCCCCTTCCTTTAGTTTCGGAGGCCGTAATGCTTGGGCCCTATTTCCTTTAATTCTAAGCCCTTCACTGCCTGGAGCAGAGAACCGAGTGGGAGATCCCGTCTTGTTCTGGCTTCACAAAGCGCGTTTACGGCTTTCGCTAGAGGGACTCTGGAGACCAGCCCAGCGCTGCGGCAGACGGCCGCCGTGCCGCTGCCTTCCAGTGCCGGCCACCGACCCGAGGAGGCTGCACTGCTCCGGGCCTGCCTCTGGGATCAAGGAAGACTTTCCTACAGAATTTCAATTCTTGTGTTTTCCAAACACGCTGCGTGACTTGCCGAGAAACCCCACCTTGGGGTTTTCTGCCACAGCCCAAGACACGTCTGCTGTTGTCTTTCTTTTCTTTTTGATTTTCTAAGTAGGGAGCCCAGCGTGGGGCTGAGCTCATGACCCTGCGGTCAAAACGGGCTGAGGTCGAGTCGTGGTGCTTCCTGGACTGAGCCGCCCAGGCGCCCCTGCTGTTGTCTCGCGAATTAAAAGCCACGCACAAAACAAACTACGTCGTCAGGTGGGTGAGACTGCATTTATTCATTCCATGGAAAATCCGGAGGACCCCAGTCCTCCTGGGGCCTCTTCCGTCCGCACCTCCCACCGAAGGCATGGACTCCCAAGCCAGGCACACGCACGGTCCGGGACGCCGCGGACGCCCAGCAGCCGTGGGGAAGGAATCGGGAGGAACAAACGTCCGTCCTGGATCTGCTCTCAGAGACTCTTCCTGAACGCTCGGCGGCGCCTCATTCAAAAAGCCCTTCATGTGCAGACCCGGGGTGCGGAGGCCGCGTGGGGGTCCCCACCCGCGGAGTATCTTCGTCTGTTTGCCTCCTTCATGGGTCCCTTGGACGTTCCTCTTCTAAGAACGAATTTCTGTGCCTCCTGCAGCTACGAGCTGGCGACTGTGCGTCAGGGGGGCCGCGTGTGCGCGGGGGGAGCGTGCGCCCGCACGTGCGCCCGGGGAAGCCCGCGAGCGTGTTTTCTGGTGGCCCTGGTGGTCACGTTCTACGGAGACACCCAAATACAAAATCCAATTCGTTTAGAAATTCAAAAGGACTTTTTCCCCCAAGCAAACCTGGAGGCTTTGCTTCAGACCCAGCTAGAGGCCGTGGTCTCGTGTGCTTGAAGAGGGGGCGTCTGTGGCGGGCTGGGCCGGGGTGGGGAAGGCCCCCAATCGCGCGTGCGGAGGCCCTGCTCCTCGCCCTGACTCCCGGACACCAGGTGGGGGCCGCGGTTGGGACGCAGGAGGGGCACGGATGGGCGGCCGGGCGGGTGTCTGCGGGGAGTCCCCTGCCAGGACCCGCCTCCCACCAGCACCCGCCGGTCGCCCCAGCCGGGCCGGGGGCCGCGACCTGCGACGCCCCCACCTCACCGACCGCCCATGCTTCGGCCAGAGCCGGGCCGCAGGGACGCGGACAACCTGACGTTAAACAAACACCAAGCTGGTGACGTCTATAAAAAAGAGGGGGTTTGAACGGGATTAAAGAAGCAGAAAAGGCGTCTGGGCCGGGGGCGTGCGGCGGAGCCAGACGCTGGAATGTACCTGGTCGAGAGAGGCCACGGAGTGATTTAAGTCAAAGCCCCAGACAGCCTCGGGTTCTATCAAAAAAGGGCCCATAAATAAATATCCTCTGGCCCTCAAAGGAAAAATGAAGTAGAAAACAATTTTTTCTTCTTTTTTTAAAAATGCTGAATGCTTCCTGAAGTATCTAAATGAAGTTTAGAAAATACTCATGAGTTCTCACAAATATAGAAATGTTTAAAAATCAGACAGGGCCCTGTCTCGCTGCGACCCCACAGAGGCTGGCAGAGGATTTGTGCTGGAATCAAAATGCACGTGACACGTCTTGGTCTCTCGCGTGTCGCGTGTGCATGTGGAGGCCCGTCCACCTGTGCGAGCCCCCGGCACAGACTCCGACAGGGATGTGAGGAAAGACCACGGTGGCAAGTGACCCGGGGCAGTGCAGGGGACTCAGCCACAGCTGGCGCCACGGGAGGGACAGCGTCCCGGGGCCCACAGCCCCGTCCCTACACAGCTCTCCGCGGAGGACCAGGGTCAGAACGACCCCGGCTGTCATGGAACTCGGGCCGAGGCCGGCACACGCACAGAGCCGCATCCCTCCAGAACCTTCTGTCCTAGTCCAGTTTCTCACGGAAAGGTTTCCTTCCAAAGTCCGAGTTTTCGGGGCTGAAGTCGGCGCAGAAGCCATTAGGGGTTGGAGCAAGCGGTGTCTGTGCGCTGCCGTCTGAGTGTGTCTGCTTGGGGTATAGGTACTCCTCTGCGAAGTTGGGGAACATTTCTGCAAAACTGCAGAAATCCGCTGGAAAAAGAGGTACTGGGTGAGCTGGGGGCAAACACCTGGACTCGGGGGCTCCCGTCTCTGGGCCTGCAGGCACCCCCACCTCACACCCTTCTGTCCGGGCTGGAACCCACGCCCTCCGAGGGGAGGGGGAGGCGGAGGGGCGAGGAGAGAAGTGGGGGGTGGGGAGAGGGGCAGGAGGAGGGGCAGGAGGTCCTCCCATTTTCTTGGCTGCTCATCAGAGTGCGAGTGGCTCAGGGCTCTCGGCTATGCCCGTTCGGGGGAAAATCAACAGAAGCAGGCTTTGGAACCCTGCAGTGTGCTCTGGGAAGGAAGACGCTGCTCAGCAGGGGGTCTGGTTGGGGACAGGACGAAGCGTCCACGTGAGGACCTGATCTCGGCACGGGAAGCGCTGTCGAGGGACACGGCCGTGTTCCGGAGAGACCAGGCGCGCGCCCGGAGGGACAGGGCCACCGTCCGTGCTGGTCACAGGGCTGAGCAGGTCTGAGGCCGTGCCTCTCCCAACAGCCCTGGGACCCAGTCCTGGGGTGGACGGTGCCCTCCAAGAGCACGGGGACACTCACAGGCCTGGGTGTGGGAGACTACGGAACCCAGGGAAAACCACCCGCACTCCTCTGGGGGACACTGAAGGACTTACTGGGACACGTCTGAGCTGGTCAGCACTCACTGTGAACAGCCCCTCCCCAGCCCACCACCGGAGAGCGCTGGGAAGCACAATCTACTCGAGCAGGTGGACACACACACACACACACACGCTCTAAATCAACACACACCCGTGTCTGACATTTGGTTGCAATTTTAAAGACACGTCCAAACAAGACATGGACATGACCTTTCCTGAGCAAATGTCTCCTCTTTTTCAGCGAAAATACATTCGTTTCCAAACATGCGCATGGGCGGCCGCTCAGCAGGGCCACCTTCCGCGCACTCAACCGCCCGACCCCTTTCCCTCAGCCTACAAGTGGGTTTCAGGTCTGAGTCCCCGAGGACCTTAGCTGTCCCAATTTGCGTGGCTAACAGTGACAAGCCCCCTGCCCCCCAACCCACGAGGACATGCCAGCAGTGGTTGGCCTTGAGGGACAGGCTCTTGCTTCCACGGGACACTGAGACCACGAACCCCCGTGGGCTGTCACGGCCCGGCCTCAGCCCACACCGCCTGCAGCCCCCGGGGAGGGCATGGATCTGGGGCTCCCAGCGTGGGCTTTGGCTCTGGCTCTATCCATCCCCTGTGCAACTCAGACTCCAGACCCCCTAACCTGCCCCTGCCAGGCCTGGGGACGACCCCTCCTCCTGGGAATTCCCCGTTGCACAGGAGAGCACGGCCCTGGTGAGCACGCGCGGGCGTCGCTCCCACTGTGTCCCTGTGCCCCACCCCCAGGCACACCCCTGCACAACGGGTCCCTCCTCCCCCTGGCCCCGGGGCCACTCACCAAATGTGATCTGCCCCGTCCCCTCCTGGTCAATGGCCTGGAAGAGGTTGGTCACGCTGAGCTCTGCCACCCCTAGGGCAGTCTTGAGGATGCTGGACAGGGCGGCCTCGTCGATGTGGCCGTCCCGTGACCCGTACATCTGCCGGCAGAGACTGGCGTCACCCCATAACCCCCAACCATGCAGGCATCCCGCTGCTTCTGCTCACGGGGTTCCCAGCACTCGTGTAGGCCCGACCCCGCTGGCTGGGAAGAGCCAGGGCTCCGCTGACTCCCAGATCCCCACGGGGCACCGAGCTCTGAGCACACGACCCACGCTCCCACTAGAGGGCACTCCAGGCAGTGGCGTGTGTTTCGTGGGGTCAGGGACGGAGCCCGCACCCTGGGCTCCCTGCCACATGTGGGCACTCATGGGCTTTTGCTCAATGACACGAACGAGCCACCACCTTCCTTGGCTGGCCCATGGACCCAGCAAAGAGTGACCGAGAACGAGGCCCTGAAAGGTTGGTGTGTGCTGTGAGCCTCAGTGTGGGTCCTGCAGGGAGAGGCTATCCGCCCCGTCAGGCAGGCCCAGCAACGTGGGTCTGGGGGGGTCACCCTCTCCCCGGCCCCCTCCTCCTTCTGCAGCCCAGTACGCCTGCCCCTCCAGTGGGAGCTTCGGCGGACACTGCCCGGAAAACGGTCTGCTCCGAGTTGGGAGAGATGAGGGGAGCCTGGCCACTGTTCCCAGACCAGACTCTATAAGCCGACAGCAGAGAAGCTGCCGGGTAGGGTCCGTCAGAACGGGCTGTGCTGAAGGCAGGAGCCGCAGAGCGGCCATAAGCCAGGCGCAGGCCCAGGGCCCTCAGAGCCAGCCTGCTCGGGCTGGAGGAGGCAGGTCACGTCTTTCTAGACAGGAGCCACCAAATATCAGTGTCACCCAGTTAATTCTCACGATGTGATCCACAGAAGGCACTGTGCACCAAGGGGGTTTCCCAGCAATGCTGGGAGGGTCTGCTGGATCTTGGATTCTCTAAGCAGCGAGAGATAAGCAGCTGCCTGGCTTATACATCAGGTTCTCATAAGTCTGGCTACTGGGAGTTGCACCTGTAAGAGCTACCCATTCTGAGACCCTGACAGAACTGTGTTCTGGGTAAGTAAAGCCAGCGTGGCACTATCCTCGCTGACACTGTCCTCGTGAACCAGGAGAATCTGTAGGTGAGCAGGGACCCCCATATGAGTGTTCCGAGACTCCCACACCCCCTGCAGCAGGGATGAATGGCTGGGCTCTAGACAGGCAGCTCCTTTGCACCCTAAGTCAGTGGGCTGATGAAAAGGTCATGTTGGGGGACCTGAGAGGTGGGGGCCTGCCCAGGATGGCTGCATTACGGCACTGGGGGTGGGGCACCCGCCAGCCCTGTCCAGGGCTGCTGGAACTCACGAGGACCAGGCCCCGTGCCCTTCTTAACAGCGTGGGGTACAAACTGCAGGCAGAACTGGTTTTGCAGAGGTTTGGGGGCATTTGTGCAAATGACAGCAGATACGAGCTTCCGCGGAAACGGTGGTCGGGCACGGGCAAGTCCGCCCATGCAGGACGGGGCCGTAAGAATGCAGCACAGGCCTGATGTGACCTGTGTCTCATTGTCCCTACAAGCTGAACTCCCGTAAACTTACCTTGAATGCCAGCTGGATGGTGTCCAGAGTCCGGGCCGGCCGGCAGACGACAGACAGAGCGACCACGTACTCCCGAGGGTCCATCCTGCCTTCTCCACTCTGGGGACAAGACATGCCCTCAGGGGGGAGCTGGGCCCCTCCCACGGGTCAGGGAGCCGGGCTTGAACACGGACGCCGGATCTTATCTGCCTCCACCGAGCAAGTATTTTTGGAAGAACATTCATAACCCACTGGCTTCGCGAGGGGCCACACCACACACCTTCTTTAGGCCACTGTGATCAAGTTTCAGAGGCCGCGAGTCTGACACACGAAGCTTACAAAAGCTCACGCCACACGATGGCTGTCACTGGCTAAGGTTTTCCTTTGAGGAAAACACACGCACACAGCAAGCAGCACACTCGCGTTCTGAGGACCTGGTGGCCTGTGGCAGAGCGGCAGGCCCCCAGCTGCGATGTGAGGACACCCGGCGCCTGGCCCACTGGACGCTCACTGAGTGCCATGCAGCAGGTCCTCAGTGACCCTGGGGTCACCATGGGACAGGCTGCTGCTTCGAACAAGCAGGCCGCTGCAGGGAGTGGGACAAGCCAGGGGCCGGCGCTGGGGCAGAGGGAGGCTCCCGGCGCAGTCTCCCACCACCCAGGCCCTGAAAGGCCACCCACGTCCAGGGCTGTACTGGCAAACATGGACCCCCGGTCCAGACACGACGGGTGACTGGATGGAGCGCTGCATGGGGACAGTCCTCATGCACCGTGGGGAAGGCCGAGGGTCACCCTGTGTGCTGATCGTCGGGAGAGAGGCCCCCCATCCAGAAATTCTGGATTTCTGGAGGAGGGAACATGGTTTGATATTTTTAGGCTTTTTAGAGATCCCATTTAAAACCCCAAACTACAGGTTTATCAGCAAATGTTAACTTAAGTGACGAACTTCTACGTGCATTTTGAACCACGGGAGAAAACATCCAAGCGACAGGCTGTGCTGGTCAGGGCAAGGGGGAGCCGTTCCCTCTACTTCCAAACCCCAGGCCACGCTTCTACTAAAACAGTACATGTTGGGAAGCTGGAGGTTTTGCCAGGAGACCCCTCCCAGGGCCATGGCCCCACCTCATCAAACAGGGAGAACATGTCCTCCAGCGTGTCCGAGACCGGGACGCCCAGGTACTCGGCGAACTCGGGGAGGCCCATCCGTCCTCCCCTGTGTGTCCTGGCGCTTTCAGAATATCTGGCCAGATCTTTTTCAAGCGCTTCTGGCTTTACCCTACATACAAAAAAAAGGAAAAAGTTTTTTCATTAAAATTACAGAATGCTGCAAAATAGGACATTTACTGTAATAAGACTCAACAAAACATGAGAATTACTGCTACAACGGGCAGTGGGGTCATTTTCGGCAGAAGGTGTTCTAATAGTTTGAAGGCACAGCACGGATCCCGCCTCAGCGTCTCCGCGGGAGGGACGGACGCCTCTCGGGTAGGGTGGGTGGAACCATCCACGGGGAGCCCCGTGCTGAGCCCTGAGGGTTTCCAGACACCTCGAGGTGGACGGACGCGGATACTGGGAAAGCACCCGCAAACCCTGAGCACAGGCACTTCTATCTGCTTGAAGGCCCAGCCGGCCCTCAGCGCCCTCGGCGACCTCCAGCTTGGTCACCAACAACGGCAGGGGAGGGAGGGCCTGCTAGAAGTTTCCGGGAGCCTCCTGTCTTAGAAAAAGTATCTCAGCAGTGCTCCTCAGAACTCTCCCCGTTCCTGAGCGAGCCCCGCTAGTGCTGCCAGAGAAGCCACCGCGTGCGAGGGAGGGGCTCAGGGGAGAAAAGGCGCCGCACTCACCCCAGGCGCCTCACCAGCCTGGCGAATTCGAGAAGGCAGGTGTCCGCGGGAAGCCGGAGCTGTCCTTCCGCCAGGGCCAGCTGGCAGTCCTCAAATGTGTAGTCGGTTACGGAGATGCCCAGGGCCCTGCGAAGAGGGGAGGGCCCCGCGGTCAAGCAGCCCCAGGGCAGCAGAGCGAGGACGGCGGCCCAGGGTGACCACAGGACAGCGAGTGCATCGAAGGACCAGGGGCCCCCCTTCCCTGGCCCCGCCCCTCGGGGCTCCCAACCAGGTCCGTGCTGCAGTGGCGCCCACCGCACGTCCCACCGAGACCCCTGCGCCCGAGCACACTGTGGCTGCCGTGTGAGGACGTGCAGCTGGGGTCCGCCGCCCCGCCCTCTGGGGCCCGCGAGGCTTGTCTGCAAGTCACGCTTTTGCTGAGGTATCTGCGCACTAATTTGGTGTCTCTGCAAAACTTGTTTTAGTTAAACAAGAAAAAACTGCTAGGAACACAGGTGGTGCCCAGGGCGGACGTGCAGACCGTGGGAAGAGCAGGCTTCCCAAGAGCGCGTGAGGCCTGTGTGGGGCCGCAGTCGGAGCGCAGCAGCTCCGCTCCGGAAAGCCCCGGTGAGTCGGCGGCGCTCAGGGTGCGGAAGGCTCCAGGGAACGGGCGGAGCCGTCCAGCATCAGAACGAAGCCGACATTGGCAACTCTGAAAAACCAGACTAAAGCACACGAGCGTGAAGATGTCTGCCGAGCCGGTGACCCGTTCTCGAGCCTGGGCTGGGGGCTTGCCACGCAGCCATGAGCAGCGCTCTGCCCCTTCGGATCCTGCGGACACAGCAAGGCTGTCTCCAGCCACTCCGGCAGAGCAAGCCCCAGGAGACGGCAGGAGCCCTCGCCATGGCCTGTGTCCCACAAGATAAAGCTGGGAAGGCCTTGTGGGAGGGACACCCTGAAAACTTGCCCTGGGTCGGGACGTGTGGAGGACAGCCTTGATCTCCCCAAGCCGTCCGCAGACAGGAAAAGCCATCTCCCCTGTCCACTCCCACGTGTCCCTCCCCAGGAGGGCACATCTGGGCGGGGCCTGTGCAGGACAGAAAGACGGCAAGGAACCTGGGGCCGGTGGTGGGGGGAGGGACA
Organism: Mustela nigripes; assembly: GCF_022355385.1. Taxonomy (NCBI): domain Eukaryota; kingdom Metazoa; phylum Chordata; class Mammalia; order Carnivora; family Mustelidae; genus Mustela; species Mustela nigripes. The sequence goes on from NC_081568.1 coordinate 805,063, forward strand.
GGGGCCCAAGCAGGGGCTCCAGCCCAGGCACTTGCCCCAGAGCCCTGTGGGACCAGAGTTCTCGCGCATGCCCACAAAAGCCCCCACCCCACAGATGCCTGTGCCGGGAGCACTGGGCAGTGAGTAGCCTGAATGCTGACGTGCACAGAAAGACAGCGTTTCAAATTCACATGTGGCACTAAACATGACCCCAAAGTCCACTTATGTAGAGCCTGGGGCGCCCCAAGAGGTTAGCCATCACTGCGGTTTCCACCTTGCTAGGAAGCAAGTGTGCAGCAGGTGCCTTCGAGGGCACCACGCCACCCGCTGTCTCATTCGGAAGTGCAACTCGTCTTACAGGTGATGGGGGTCACCTTCATAAGGGCTGGCCGTGTCCCCAAGTCAGAGCTCAGCCCTTCTAAAGAACGGCATCAGATTTCAGGGAAAATGACCTTCTATTACAGGAAACACAATGGTAGAACATTTGCCAAGTATTTAAAACTAAGCGCCGTCCCCCAAAACTGAATGGGCTTTTAATCATGACCATCTACGACGACACCATGCCATTGGGGCTAGCAGACGGGCTTTGAAGTCCTTCCCTGGCTAGTCCAGTCCCACTCGGCAAACTGAGGTATCATCGTGTGGGGACAGAAGCCAGGATGACCAGGAGCGCCTCGGGTCATCCCGTGAGGAGGTGGGGGGAGGTGTGCTCAGGGCCGGCGACGCTCGGTGGGTCCCAGGCTGTTCTCGGTGGTCTCAGGGCCAGGAAGGTGACAACCCACTTCCCTGTTTATGGGTTCTCCCGTGGCTGTGGGGCAGGGGGCTGCCCTGTGGCCAATGGGCCCTTTTCCATTCGATGTGGGGCGCTTTCCCTCCACGAGGAGAGCGTCTGTGACGTAATTACTGTTAAACGTTATTAGCTGGTTTATCTGAAGGACTAAAGTTTACCCCCAACCTGTCAAGCCTTTGACTCTGTGGAGACGATATCCTTGTCGAGGGGTTGAACACCTTGGCTTCCCCTGAACTGAGAGTTGAGGGCATCCTGATGGCCGACCGCCCCCCACGCATCCCGGTGTGGGGTTCTGAGAGCGAGTGGGCAGTGAAGTCCAGCGAGTGGGCACCTGAGGAGGCTGGGGTGTCCCACGGGCCTGTGTCCCCAGCGCCAGCCTTCCTGAGGGGCGTGTGGACCGCGTGTGCCTACCCCGCGGAGCTTTAACTCCCGCATGCTGAGCCTGTGACTTGGTCTGGTACGGCCGCACAGAACACGGGAGCGCGGGGGTTCTGAGGCGCACACAGTGGGGCAGGGGGCTTACCTCCCACCTCGGTCACAACTGCTCAGCCACGGCGCTGGGAAAACCCCTCCAGCCTGCCACAGGGGACGCCCCCGGAGCCGCTGAGACCCCCTCCCAGAACCACGGTGGCCCAACACAGAGGCGGCCCCTGCTGCCCGGGAGCAGGCGAGAGAGAGGCCGGGACACGGTGGGCGAGGCTGTGCGGGCCGCAGGCTGACGTCCCCTCATCCAAGACAGCTGGGGACGGTGCAGACTTGGGAAGCGAGAGACTTGTGGAGCGAGCGCCTCTCACTGGGGAGATGAGGCGTCTAGTTCCTGCGCCGCACGTGGCAAGCCCGACGGAGGTCCTGCAGGTCCCGCAGGCGCCCCCCGGGCACTCGAAGCTGGGAAGGAGAGCCCGCGGGCCGCCCGCTGTGGCTGCCTGCCTCCCCGGGGCGCACACACCCGGCGCCGGGGCGGCTGGTTCCGACCCATGCAGGTGAAACTGAGCGAGTTTAGCCACGAAGACGCAGACTCCGTGTGCGACACAGCAGGGACCCGGGAACCTGGTAGCCGACACAGCCTCCGGCCCGTGTGCGGTAGGCCCCTACTCGCTTCCACTGAGACCCGCTCTCGGAGGGCTACTGAGCGCGTCTGGGCCAGGCTAAGGAGGAACGGGCCGGTGAACGGCTCCCTGACACTCCGAGGGTTCCCGGGGACGCCGTGGACTCGAGCTCTGACCCGGCGGGAAGGGGCACACTCACTCGGCCATGACGCGCCGCACGTTGCTGGCGTACAGCGCGGGGTCCTTCTTCTCCTCCTCCGATGGGCTGTACACAGGCAGGAACTGAGCACAGAGAAGGCTGCGTTACTCCAGTGCGTGTCCCAGGCCCGCCACGGCGCGCTCACGGGTCGGACGCAAAGAAGGTGTGTCAAAGCAGCTTCCGCGAGAACCGCCCTCAAAGCGGCCACGGCGCACGGGTGAACGCACCCAAGCGCACGCGTCCACGCATGCAAACATGACCACGATGCCGCGGGGGCGCCTGGCCCCCGGGGACAGAAGCTCGTGTGCGCACTCGGTTCTAACGTCACATCCCGGTGTGGGTAAGCTTCCTTCGGACGCTAAAGAACTATGTGTATGCTCCCCTTTCCAGAAGTCTCTGCTTGTGCTGGGGGATAACACAACACACTGCGTCCACGTGGAAGAGGCGATGGGATCCGGTGTCCCCTGCCTCTTGAGAGGATCACAAACTGCCCGGGGAACGTGCATCTTGCACGAGTGACCCTGCCCCGTCAGTAAGTCCCCTGCTCCGTGCGGACTCTGCTGGGCAGGGAGGAGACATCCCCGAGCGCTGCGTCCCTCCTGCAGACACTCAGCCCATCCCCCCGCACACGCTCTCCAGACGTCTGACCCCGCGGGGGCGTCCGGAAGCCTCGTCGGCTCCCGCCACCTGGTTTCAGCATTCACCCCATTCACCCGCTCACAGGCCCCTGTGAGCACAGCACGAGGGGAGACACTTAGCGCAAGTTCAAAAACTCAGAGCTACCTTTAAACTCTGAAAACTGTGAAGACACCTGGGCAGCTCAGTCGTTAAGCGTCCGCCTTCGGCTCAGGTCATAGTCCCAGGATCCCGGGATCGAGCCCCGCATCGGGCTCCCTGCTCAGCATGGAGCCTGCTTCTCCCTCTGCGGCTCACCCTGCTTGTGTTCTCTCTCTCACAAGTAAGTACAGAAATTCTTTAGGAAAAATAAAGAGCTCTGAGAACTGGAACGAGGCCTGACATAGAGAAGCACACACGGAGGCCAGGACGCAGCCACACGTCATGTCCTGGCAGATGGCCAGCCCCCCTTGGACTCGGGCCAGGGACCTTTCTGCTCAGTGTGTTGTAATTAAGTAGCTTCTGAAAACCTGGAAGCTGGCTGAAATCCAGGCTCACTTGTAAATTTAGTGCAATTCTGCAACTTTCATCAGAAGGTAGCAGATTGCCTCATCAAACCCTTTCTGTTGCATTTGGACTCCCCTGTCGGGGGCAGGGTAGCCACTGATTCCCCTTTTAAGGAAAGAAACTCTACTCCTCACCCACTTGGATCAAACGTACAGGCCGCACGAAGGTGGCTACTGACCGGAGCGGAGAGAAGGGGTGTCGTGACCTTGGGCCCTCCTGGGCTGAAAGCTGCAGGCAGGCTGCGGGATCTGACCACGGATCACACAGGACGACAGGATGACACATCTGTGTGATCTCTGTGATCCAGCAGTAAGAGTAGCAAGTAAAAATGCCACAAACATAACTCACTGCACGTGTGCCAATGTTAAACACCGTTAAGCTCCGTTAACCATGATAAAAGGGTCTAACTTCCTTGTCGATGTTTAAGAACCTATCTGATTCATGCAAAATCCTGTAGGAGACACGATGTGACTGGTGAAAAGGCCAGGGAAGTGCGTCTGAGGAGCAAAGAGAAGTGGGAAGACCTCGGAGCAGGCCAGATGACGTACGGTACCGGACCTGTGCAGACCGCAACGTGACACTGCCAAAGCCGTGTCTGTGCGGACACCGACGCCCTTATCTCTAGACATGCCAACATGACGCTGAATCTGCAGACGCTGGTCAAACCTCACGTCTGCACAGGAAACAAAGGTCACAGTTGTCTTTGTCCAATGCAACACTGTATCCTCAGGGACAACGCAACACTGTATCCGCAGGGACAAGGCCATAGTATCCAAGGAGGAAGGGCTGAGTAACACTGTATCTGTTCTGACCACATGCCATGTTCCCTGCAGACACCAGCTAACCCCGCAGACACCAGCTAACCGCGCATCCGCCAGAGCCGGCCGGTAGACCAGTGTATCACCTGGCTCGGTCTCCGACCTGCTCTGCACAGACCACACCAGAGGCCACCTCGTGCTGGCTGTGCGCAGACTGTGACCTCACACTACGTGACACTCCAGTTACAGACACCTCGATGCAACACTGCATCACGCCGCATCTGGACTCTGATGCTGAACCTTCGCGAGCCCGAGCGTTAGGCTGTTGAATGCGCGTCTGTACAAACCTCGATTTCCACGCGATTGTGGAACTGACACAGTGTGAGCCACAGGGTCTCCAACCTTAAAAATGAACAAACAGATTTACAGCTTTGGTTAAAAGATTCTCAATGTCTTTTAATTAAATGACTTCAATTCTGGGGTTGCCTGGGTGGCTCAGTGGGTTAAAGCCTCTGCCTTTGGTTCAGGTCATGATCTCAGGGTCCTGGGATCGAGCCCCACATCGGGCTCTCTGCTCATCGGGGAGCCTGCCTCTCTGCCTACTTGTGATCTCTGTCAAAAAAAAAAAAAAAAAACTTAAAAAAAAAAAAACGACTTCAATTCTGGGGTGAACTCTCCCAATGCCCATGTCCAGCCCCTGCAGGGCAGCTGCCTTGTTCAGGGCACACCATGCCCCCTCAGGCCAAGGCCAAGCCTCAACACTGTGATGAGAACGGGGCTACCCTTCTCAAACGGGGTTCCTCACTGGCCCCGCCAGATGCACCCCCTCCTGCGGCGGTCCTTTGCTGTACAGGTGCCCCTTCCCCACGTGTGTCCTCCGGCTCAGGAAACCTCGTCTACGTGACACTGTCCCAGACCTGGCTGTCCCTAGGCCATGCAGACTCAACAGGTCCTAAGTCGTGCCATCTGCAAGGTCAGCCCCTGAGCTCCGGACCTCAGAACAAGCATCACCAACCTTTTCTCTATAGAAGTTCGAGATGGGGAGCCACCTGGAGCCTCTTGTCCTTGCACGAGACTCCTCTCCACAGCGGGCAACTGTGATCCAAACTCTCTCTCTATACACCCGACCTCTGACCATCATCACCAGCGCCAAGCCTGGCCACCAGGGCCCGAAGGAGCCTCTTCACACGTTTCTCCCTGATGGCCCCTTGCTTCTCACCATCCAGCAATGCTAACGCTACGGGCCACAAATGCGGCCTCTCAGGGCACCCCTCGCCCCCACCCCCAGCATCCGTTCCAGACGCCTCACCCGGGGGCCCTGGGAGGGCTCTGCCTGGCCCCACCACTCACCCTCCTGCTGTGCCAGGTCAAACACTGGAACCACGGAGGCCTGCTGCCCTAGGACCCCGCGCCTCCCCTGCGCAGCCGTTCAAGAGAAGGGCTGTCCCTGCAGCTCTTTTGTTTTTTCTAGAGCTGCGGCCCGCGGCTGGGACGGTGGCCACCGAGCCAACAGGCACACGTGGGAAGGAAAGAAGGCGCACAGGCACCTTCCCCTGCAGTGGGAGGCCGTTAATGTAGGTCCTGGAATCCAGGAGTGTGCGAACAGGCCAGGTTTGCACACCTAGTTTTCACAGCAGCAGAATCTAACTGCTGCCCTCAAGCACCTGTGTTCAGAGCTTCCACATTTGCAAAAGTAACCGGAATGCAGGGCAGCGACTTCAGTGGCCCCTGTGCTTTCCCGCAGAACAGGACACACAATGTGACGGCACAGGGTCTGACTTACGCGCCGGGTCCTTGCCATGTCCACGTGATGGTGTCCTGGGGGCGAGAAAGGAGCAAAACGCGTCAGCCTGCTGCCAGGGACCGGGGGTCCCGGCGCGAGCCCTTCCTTCTGTGCCGTGCCCGCCGTCTGTCCTGGCCCTCGACCTGGCCCACCTCTGACCCCAGAGAACGCCGGTACCCTCTTCTTCCCAAGTCCACTATGGAACCGGGGAGCAGGCGGGTGCCACCCAGATACACTCCTCTCCCCCCACGGCTCCAAGGTCGGCAGCTCTGACGTCGGCCTGAGCTGGCGCCCCAGCTGCGCTCTCCCGCCTCCCCTGTGCTCAAGGCGTCCCTGCCAACATCCGCTCACAGCCCAGGACCCGCTTTGGACGAGCCGTCCCAGTGACTGCTGTCCCCCATCACCATCGCCCACCGCGTGAGGCTCACTCCAACCCACACGACCGCCGACCCCCAAGGCCCTGGCCTCCACTGGGGGCCAGAGATGAGCCCAGGCCTGCAGGGGAGCAGAAGAAACCACTGCGAGGCACTAAGTGCGCCCAAAGCGCCCCCCCACCCAGTCTCAGCCACATTAGACACTCAGCTGGGGACGCTAGGGGACACAGACCCTGCTTCTGCCCTGACTCTGGTCCCATGTGAGCTTCTTTCTTCTAAAGTCCTGACACCCCCTGCTGGCTTCCCATGGGCTCCGGAAAAGCCGCCCGCCGCCGGGGATACCCCGGCCCCCTCCCTGCCCGTGGCCGCGGCTCCTCCGCATGGGTCCGTGCGCCCAGCTGGGAGCGGAGGCCCTTCCTGAAACTGGGCAGCTGAGGTCCGTGACAGACCGACGGGCTGAGGGCACACAGTGGCCATGCTGCTTCTCTGACAACTAAGCTGAACGCTTCTGGAATAACCCAGTAAAGGCAATTTGCTGAAAATAAGCCTATGAAATAGGCTTAAAAAAAAAATAGAAAATCTAGAATTCCACCCGCCCATGACTCTCTTCTCGTCAGACACTGGCGAACAAGTGCAGCTCTTCTGTTTCAGGGACGCACTGTCAGAAGCCCCGTATCCGTCAGTTCGTGCGGCGGCGGGTTCTGACCCACACGGACTGACCGACCGCTTTCCCCTTGGAGAACCACTTGTGCCATCAGCACCTGGAGGCATAGGGTCTGCTGTGCAAATCTGGGAGCCTCCGGGTCTGGGCCAGAAGCAGGCGGCCAGCCCCTCGTGCCCACTGGTGTCACACGGAAGCATGCTGCCGTCTAGACGAGCAGCTCCGGGCCCCACGGTTCTGGGGCTGCTGAGTTTCCTTTTTGTCGTCATAAAGACACACGGTGACTGGTAGAAAGCTCGGTGCACCAAGCAAACCCACCTCGGTGTCCTCCATCGACAATCCAGGGCAGCCGAAACCCAGGCAGGGCCCAGGGACACGAGCCTTGGCCGGGAGAGCCCGATGCCCGTGCGGGTGCAAAACACACACCTGGAGGGGCCGTGGCAGAGCAGGACACAACGGGTGCCGAGCGGCACCCGCAGGGGCTCGGGGCCCGCGCCGGGAGTGCGGCCGACTGAGCTGGACACATGTGGCATGGCCACAGGGCCCCCGGGGGAGGGGACAGCTGCGGCTGCTTTGACAGATGTGGAAGCGGATGCCATGCGAGGCTCTGGCCACAACCCATGGCCTTCCTGCCTCCCCCGAGCCGGGGCCCCGTCGAGATCACCAGGCGCTTGGGGCCCAGACGCCCCCTCCTGCGCTTTGCTCAGACAGAACAGGGGACACCCTCCGACGGACTCAGACGCAGCAGCAGAGGCCGGCTCGGTTCAGACTCGCTCACTTCCCTTCCCTCCCGCCGTCTCCAGCCTTTCGGGGTGTCGACTCTCTCAATGTCACAGTTTCCCAGGTGACCCGGGAGCAAAGGCTGCCGAGGACGTGGGGGAACGGCTCACGTCAACTCAGCAGGACCCGCTGGCAGTGAGGACGGGCCGCCGCTTGGTGACCCGTGACAACAGGCAACTCACCACAGTCCCAGGAAAACACACTCACCAGTTCGTTTGGGTACCGCAGAACCACGGGCTGCACGGGGACCCCCGGGATGAAGGCGCCTGCAGGAAAAAGGGGCGTCATCTTACTTCGACGGCTGGGTTCCTCTCCCTGCACGTCTCATGCCGGGCCCGGAGAAACGAGGTTTTCTGCTACCCCTTCTTGGTGGATGGTCATTGGGTGCCCGGAAGGTTTCCTCAATGGGGGTGTGGGCTGAGTCACATCAGGGAAAACCACAGGCTCGCAGGGACCCAAGAGTGTCTCCCTGACTTGCTCAAGGAGGAAAAACAGAGAATTTAAGAAAATTACATACCGGGCTTGAAGGTAATGAGGCAGGTCCTGTTGGTACACGTTCCTTCTGGAAAAATCATTATCTTGGAATGAGAAGAGAAAAGGTCAGCTTTAAAGGAACGTAATCCAGAAATAGTCTGCTTTCTGCACTCCATACACGTTGAGATATTTTCGTCATTCTCAGCGCGGTTTAGGCACACAGCGGAAGCACGCCCGGCCGCGCTCCCTGGGCAGGAGTTCACTACAACAAATCTGGGGGCCGGCACCCGCCTCCCACGCGTGTGCGCGGGGCTGATCGCGGCCGCCGTGAGCCCAGCTGCCACCACCTGGATGTACCACCAGCATGCAGCGGGGTCCCCCCAGGGGCAAAGCGCGACAAAGACACACAGCAGACGGCCCTGGGCTGAAGGTGTCGGGGCCAGGGCCAGCGCCGAGGCACAGCTGGGCCAGCAACCAGAAACCACAGAACCAGTGGTTAAACACATCCCCGCTGGGACTCCTGAATTCCTCTGGCTCCTGCTGACCTCCAGCCACATGACAGAAACTCAACCCTCCCCTCAGCACAGGGACTACAGCCCATGTGGCTGCTTTGGACGTGGGGCAGCAGCCGAGCAGCCCGGACGTCACGACCCCTGGGGGCTGCCCGCGGGTGAGGGTGCCTGGCAGCCGGGCCTTCCATTCTCCAAGCACCCAGGACCCAGACAGCCCCAGGGCACTCCAGCTTCCGAGGCTCGGCTGGAAGAAATACAGCCGACATCGGCCGAGGCCGCAGCCCGGCCGCCCGCTGAAGTCCATCCTGATGCTCCTGAGGGAGCCGGGCTCACACGGACAAGCTCGGCCCGGGGTTCTTAGGGCCAAACAGCCACGCCTTACGGACTGGTGCGCACCAGAGGCCGTGCCTGCCGTGGGTCCGGGGATCGCCAAGCAGTCATTTTAGGAAAGATGCTCCGGGCACATCAGACACACGTACCTGCCTCGTTTGCCCCAATTTTACAGTTTCAGGACCAATAGGATCTGACACTCAGCACGATCCTGAACTCATGCCCTCGTCAAACACAAATGAAATGAAATGAATCCGGCCCCCAGCTCGAGGCTCACTGCATTACCTGTGGCCACTTTCCATTGGACTGTGCGCGCCTCCTGATCTCCTCCACGGTCTTCCTGCGGGAGTCCTGGTCGGACCGAGACACGAACACCGGCCGGATGTACTTTATCAGAGCTGCCCGGGGAGGAGAGGCACTGGTGTGGGAACGCACGGCTTCTGCCGCGTTCAGAGAGATACAGGGGGCTGCCCAAGGCACAGGGCAGAGGCGAGCCCCCCGGGACACCCCAAGGGCAGCAGTGTCCCTGAGGGTGGGCGGCAGGTCAATGCCCAATCATGGGGGATCAGGGAAATCACCGCGGCTCCCTCACACCATGGCATGCTGCCCACAACCCGCAAGGTCGAAAGTAGCACCACTGGTGTCTGCAGCCTGGAAAGCAGGAGAGAGCAAGGGCAGTAAGGCTGACCCCGCTGTGCGCGGAAGACGGAGCTGGGGGCAGGTCAACAGCTCCAGAGTCGGAAGGACCCAAGGCGCATGGCTTAAACCCCACCAGCCCGTCACGGGCAGAGCCGTCTCCCTCAAAGACACGGGCTAATGCGCTGACCCCGGGCACTGAGGACTGTGACTTTCTTTGGAAATTGGGCGTCTGCAGATGGGAGTCACGTTAAGATGACGTGGTATCAGAGCAGGGTGAGCCGGACCCACGCCCGGTGTCCTTGCATGGAGGAGGACGTGGATGCAGGCCACGGGGCGGCAGAGCCCAGGACTGGAGTGACGTGACCACAGCCACGGGACGCCGAGGACGATGGGGAGCTGCCAACGGTGACGAAGGCTGGACAAGACCTCCCCCCAGAAGCCACCCTGCTCACATCCTGGCTCGGGACTGCCGGCCCCCAGGACAGCAAGAGAATCAGCACCTGCTGTCTCCGGGTGCCCCAGGGCACTCACATGGCGGTGGTCCTGACCACCTTGGCACTGCTGGTGCGGCAGGTCGCTGCTCCTGTGACCAGACCTGACGGCAGCGCCCACCCCACGGCTCTTGTGCCCGAGGTTCTGAAGGCGGGGACACACTTCTTAGAAGAGAAACCCCCAAGCTGACATGACAGCTGTCCTTAGCGAGGCGTCCTCTCCTGGGAAGGACAAGTGGGCGGCCGCAGTGGCCAGGCACCCCCATGGCAGTGAGACACATCCCCGCTGGGCCCAACATCAGCTTCGGACTTCTGAGCGTTCTAACTACTCGCGAGGAATCGTGTGTCGTGACTCTTCTTCCTGGGAGGTCTTCCAAAAGGCAAAGACCTTTTAAAATTCATTAAAAAAAAAAAAGACTCTACATGGTCATGCCCTCAGGACCCACAGTCTAGGCTGCACATGGGGCTCAGTGATGTTTTTTCTGGCACCTGGAATCTTCTTTCCTGTTCGTTCTCGCAGATTCCTGCGGACGGCGCTGGGAGCAGCACGTGGGGAAAGGGCCGAGGGGACCCCCAGGACAGGACAATGGGGAAGCGGCCCAGCTTCCTCCTGTCCGCGCCAGCTCTGCGCTGTCTTCCAGGGAGGGGGAGGAGGGGGGCAGGCTGGCCCGTCTCACTGAAGAGGGTCGGGCGTCACGAGTGCCCCTTTCTGGTGACATGAAGAGGCTGCCTCTTCACGATGCGTGGACGCGCCAGAAGCTCCAGGCAGAGGTGGGGAGAAGCTCTCTGGGCTCCGAGGATGACGGGGTTTCATCCTCTGACTGGTATCTCAGACTCCCCTTCTTTTTGGGGACCCCCAGGTGAATCCCACTGGAGACCTCGTAACTGAACAGCTTGCTTCTGAAGACAGACGGGAAATATGGCCGCACGTCCGGTGAGCCCCACGTACTGTTGGGAACAAGGGCCTGGGGCGCTGTCCTGCCCGAAGACCATGAGACGCGGTCACCTCTGACACCGCCCGCATCTGTGAACGCCCAAGGGCCCACAGAAAGGACACTGGAAGTAAACCAACGACGTAAAAATGAGAATAATCCTTGGGCTGGGGCGCCTGGGTGGCTTAGTGGGTTAAGCCGCTGCCTTCGGCTCAGGTCATGATCTCAGGGTCCTGAGATAGAGTCCCGCATCGGGCTCTCTGCTCAGCGGGGAGCCTGCTTCCTCCTCTCTCTCTGCCTGCCTCTCTGCCTACTTGTGATCTCTGTCAAATAAAATAAATAAAATCTTTAAAAAAAAAATCCTTGGGCTGATCACTCTAACTGGTGGTCACAAATCTGAAGGGGACAATATTTTGAATATTTTTAACATTCATCCCTCCACCAAAGCTGTGGGCTGTCGAAGGATCCAGGAGCACCGAGTTAAACAACAAGGATGAGAAGAACCAGGAGGACGGGCCACTGGGAGCGCCCCGGGCCGTGTGCTGCATGGGGCTGGGAAGCTGGGGGGGTGGGGCAGGGGCTTGTTCCAGCCCCCACGGTGGGAGGAGCCTCAGCCGCATTCCTGGGGGCCCGGTGTATTTACCTTCAAGACCCGGAAACCTCTAACCAACGGCCCGGCTCTCCCACACTCTTCTTTCTACGCCATCCCTGACGCGACTGGGACGCACGGTGAGGGGCCCCGCACACGGACGACAGGCTGGTGGCCCTCCCGAGGTTCGGTCCATGGTGGGGGGCGCGGAGCTCTGCTCTGACCTCACAGCCCCCAGGACATGCAGCCAGTGGAGTTGGCTTTCGAACCCTGACCTTGGGATGTGGAGGACAAAGTGCCGCCGTGAGTCCCCATGACGCTAACTTGGGACTTGAGCCGTCACCGAAGGCAAGGCTTCGAGAAGGGTTTGTGTGATGTGTACATGAAGGAGGGGGAGGTGGCCCCCAAATCCCAGAACTTCCCCCAGAATGCTGACATTCCACAGCCTGAAGCTTAAAACCGAAAAGAGGGAATCGCAATGAAATGACAGAACGGAAGTGGCTTCCCGCACCCTCGGTCGGGGCCCACGCTGCCTCACACTCGGGAGCCTACGACACCCTCTCAGCGCTTCCTAGAAAGAACCTAAAACGTATACCATGTTCCCTCGCAACCAGCCCCCGAACACCATCACAAGCAGGGAACTCAGGAGAGATCCAAGGAGGCGGTCAGGGTGTGGACCCTATGCCCCAGGCGCTGCGGCACCAGCAGCACGTGCCTCCCGCCGGACCAGAATCCTCGGCAGATGCACTCGTGGTCTGAACGGTGAGGCAGGCAGAGGAGACGGACGGCGGTGTGGCCTCCCCTCCCCCAGGAGCAGCCTAGAGGAAGCAGGGCTGGGTGGCAAGCCCAGGGACAGAAGGCAGGGGACAGGAGTCAAGAGTGGGCGGGCTGGCCGGGAGGGCACCTGGACAGCTCCGGCGCGTGGGCCTGGCCGGGAGGGCGCAGGTGCTCTCGTCTGTAAAGTGACTCCGCGCACTCCCTAGAGTTCCTAGTGGTGGTGCAGTGCACCCCAAAATGATGTGCCCACATTCTAAGCCCTAGGACCCGTGCGTGAAACCTTGTTCAGGAAAGCAGTCTTTGCAGATGTGATCAGTTACGTACCTGGAGATGAGAGTACCCTAGGTTACCAAAGACAAGTGTCCTTGTGCGAGACGCACAGGGACATGCGCAGGGGAGGCCTGGGGGGAGGGGGCGGGGCAGGGGGACTCGGCCACAGCCCTGGGGCTACCTGGGGGCCAGAGGCCGGAAGAGGCAGGAAGGACTGTCCCTGAAAACCTCGGGAGGAGCGAGGCTTTGGACACTTTGACCTTGACTTCTGGCTCCAGGACTGCAAGTGTAAGTTTCTCCTCTCATGCCAGGAGCCGGGGGATCTCTCACGTGGCCGAGGGACACCTGCACACCTGGGCTTTCGGTCCCTGTAACCAGTGCCTGGGGACAGACACTTCTATGGCCATGGGGTACAGGGCCTGCACTTGCCACGGACCAAACCTGAGCAGCCACTTGGACACATGACGCTTGAGGACGTGTGTGTGTGCGTGTGTGTGCGCGCGCGTGTGCGTGTGAACCCACTGAAACCCACGAGAACTAACGTTACAGAGAAGCCGCAGCAGAGGGACGAGACGAGACTCAAGGGCAACTGCCTATTTCATGTGGGTGCGACCTGCACTGACCGGCAGGGTGGGGGCTCGCCCACTCCCGGGGCGGGGGGGGGGGGGG